>NC_091201.1:21167388-21194888 GCF_040958095.1 Procambarus clarkii
CTCTCTCTCTCTCTCTCTCTCTCTCTCTCTCTCTCTCTCTCTCTCTCTCTCTCTCTCTCTCGCTCTCTCTCTTTCTCCCTCCCTTTCTCCCTATCTTTCTTCCTCTCTTTCTCCCTCTGTCTCTCCCTCTCTCTCTCTCCCTCTCTCTCCCTCCCTCTCTCTCTCTCTCTCTCCCTCTCTCTCCCTCCCTCTCTGTTCTCTCTCCCTCTCTCTCCCTCCCTCTCTCTCTTCCTCTCTCTGTCTCTCTCTCTTCCTCTCTGTCTCTCTCTGTCTCTCTCCACATTCCCTCTACTATCATCCTCCTACTCTCTCCCTACCTCCTCCTCTCTCCTACACCATCTCCTCCTCCATCCCTCCCACTGTCTTCGCCAACCTCCCTAATTGGAGCCAAAAAGGCCAAGTGTGTTCGTGCACTCGAGCTGGCGTACGTTCTTTCGAGGGGGGGGGGGGGAGAGGGGGAGTGTGCGTTTTCACTATTTGTATTTACTGTCTCTGCCTGCAGGGTCGACCAGGTAGCTCTTGGGCTCCTCCTCTGTAACCGGCGGTTGTCTAATGTATTGAATCCCGTCCTTTTTTTCTCTATATCCACTACGTCTTTCTCTCTCTCTCTCTCTCTCTCTCTCTCTCTCTCTCTCTCTCTCTCTCTCTCTCTCTCTCTCTCTCTCTCTCTCTCATCCCCAGGATGAGTTTTTTGGTTTTTGGTCAGGTTTTTGGCAAGCATCAGTTGACTTATTTACTGCTAGGCAACAGATGCATCACCAGAAACTTTGCCCATTTTTCTGCCTCGGCTGTAAATCGAAATCGAAGGGAGGAGGAGGGTGGTAGGGAAGAGGGATGAGACAGGGGGAGAGGGGGAAGAGAGAGAGAGAGGAGGATAGGGAGACGGGAAGGGAACTATCAGAGGAAAGCGCAAAACCATTACGACTATGTAGCATTTGGAAGGGGATCAGGATGGGACGGGGGAAAGGAATAGTGCCCAACCACTTGGACGGTCGGGGATTGAATGCCGACCTGCAGGAAACAAGACCGTCGCTCTACCGTCCAGCCCAAGAGGTTGGGCATAGGGAGAGAGACATGAGAGAGGAGGGAAGGTATAGCGACGGGGTGAGAGAGGAGCGTGGAGAGCAGGGAAAATGTGGGAGACGAGAGGGACGAGGGAGAGAAGAGGGGAGAGAAGAGAGGAGAGAAGAGGGGGAGAGGAAGAGAAGAGGAGGAGAGGTAGAGAAGAGGGGGAGGGGAGAGACTATCCCTGGCACCAGCGGGAGCCACTTCTAGTATCACATAAAAAACACGACCCCAACACCCGTCTAAACTACTCCTTCAGGTATGTTGTGAAGCGCTGAACGACTCGGGAATTATAACACCACCCTGGACGATAGCTCCTTGATCGATAGCTGTCCAGACAATAGCTGTCCAGACAATAGCTGTCTAGACAATAGCTGTCCAGACAATAACTGTCCAGACAATAGCTGTCCAGACAATAGCTGTCCAGACAATAGCTGTCTAGACAATAGCTGTCCAGACAATAAATGTCCAGACAATACCTGTCCAGACAATAGCTGTCCAGACAATAGCTGTCTAGACAATAGCTGTCCAGATAATAACTGTCCAGACAATAACTGTCCAGACAATAGCTGTCTAGACAATAGCTGTCTAGACAATAACTGTCCAGACAATAACTGTCCAGATAATAGCTGTCCAGATAATAACTGTCCAGACAATAACTGTCCAGACAATAACTGTCCAGACAATAACTGTCTAGACAATAACTGTCTAGACAATAACTGTCTAGACAATAACTGTCCAGACAATAACTGTCTAGACAATAACTGTCTAGACAATAACTGTCTAGACAATAACTGTCTAGACAATAACTGTCTAGACAATAACTGTCTAGACAATAACTGTCTAGACAATAGCTGTCTAGACAATAACTGTCCAGACAATAACTGTCCAGACAATAACTGTCTAGACAATAACTGTCTAGACAATAACTGTCCAGACAATAACTGTCCAGACAATAGCTGTCCAGACAATAAATGTCCAGACAATAAATGTCCAGACAATAGCTGTCCAGACAATAGCTGTCCAGACAATAACTGTCCAGACAATAACTGTCTAGACAATAACTGTCTAGACAATAGCTGTCCAGAAAATAACTGTCCAGACAATAGCTGTCCAGACAATAACTGTCCAGACAATAGCTGTCCAGACAATACTGTCCAGACAATAACTGTCCAGACAATAACTGTCCAGACAATAGCTGTCTAGACAATAGCTGTCCAGACAATAGCTGTCTAGACAATAGCTGTCCAGATAATAACTGTCCAGACAATAAATGTCCAGACAATAACTGTCCAGACAATAACTGTCAAGACAATAACTGTCTAGACAATAACTGTCTAGACAATAACTGTCTAGACAATAACTGTCTAGACAATAACTGTCTAGACAATAACTGTCTAGAAAATAACTGTCTAGACAATAACTGTCTAGACAATAACTGTCTAGACAATAGCTGTCTAGACAATAACTGTCCAGCCAATAGCTGTCCAGACAATAACTGTCCTGACAATAACTGTCCAGACAATAACTGTCCAGACAATAACTGTCCAGACAATAACTGTCCAGACAATAACTGTCCAGACAATAGCTGTCCAGACAATAGCTGTCCAGACAATAACTGTCCAGACAATAACTGTCCAGACAATAACTGTCTAGACAATAACTGTCTAGACAATAACTGTCCAGACAATAACTGTCCAGACAATAACTGTCCAGACAATAACTGTCCAGACAATAGCTGTCCAGACAATAGCTGTCCAGACAATAAATGTCCAGACAATAGCTGTCCAGACAATAAATGTCCAGACAATAGCTGTCCAGATAATAACTGTCCAGACAATAACTGTCCAGACAATAACTGTCCAGACAATAGCTGTCCAGACAATAGCTGTCCAGACAATAGCTGTCCAGATAATAACTGTCCAGACAATAGCTGTCCAGACAATAACTGTCCTGACAATAACTGTCCAGACAATAACTGTCCAGACAATAGCTGTCTAGACAATAGCTGTCCAGATAATAACTGTCCAGACAATAAATGTCCAGACAATAACTGTCCAGACAATAACTGTCAAGACAATAACTGTCTAGACAATAACTGTCTAGACAATAACTGTCTAGACAATAACTGTCTAGACAATAACTGTCTAGACAATAACTGTCTAGAAAATAACTGTCTAGACAATAACTGTCTAGACAATAACTGTCTAGACAATAGCTGTCTAGACAATAACTGTCCAGCCAATAGCTGTCCAGACAATAACTGTCCTGACAATAACTGTCCAGACAATAACTGTCCAGACAATAACTGTCCAGACAATAACTGTCCAGACAATAACTGTCCAGACAATAGCTGTCCAGACAATAGCTGTCCAGACAATAACTGTCCAGACAATAACTGTCCAGACAATAACTGTCTAGACAATAACTGTCTAGACAATAACTGTCCAGACAATAACTGTCCAGACAATAACTGTCCAGACAATAACTGTCCAGACAATAGCTGTCCAGACAATAGCTGTCCAGACAATAAATGTCCAGACAATAGCTGTCCAGACAATAAATGTCCAGACAATAGCTGTCCAGATAATAACTGTCCAGACAATAACTGTCCAGACAATAACTGTCCAGACAATAGCTGTCCAGACAATAGCTGTCCAGACAATAGCTGTCCAGATAATAACTGTCCAGACAATAGCTGTCCAGACAATAACTGTCCTGACAATAACTGTCCAGACAATAACTGTCCAGACAATAGCTGTCCAGACAATAGCTGTCCAGACAATAGCTGTCCAGACAATAACTGTCCTGACAATAACTGTCCAGACAATAACTGTCCAGACAATAACTGTCCAGACAATAGCTGTCTAGACAATTGCTGTCCAGACAATAAATGTCCAGACAATAGCTGTCCAGACAATAGCTGTCTAGACAACAACTGTCCAGACAATAACTGTCCAGACAATAGCTGTCCAGACAATAACTGTCTAGACAATAACTGTCCAGACAATAACTGTCTAGACAATAGCTGTCCAGACAATAGCTGTCCAGACAATAACTGTCCAGACAAAAGCTGTCTAGACAATAACTGTCCAGACAATAACTGTCCAGACAATAGCTGTCTAGACAATAGCTGTCCAGACAATAACTGTCCAGACAGTAACTGTCCAGACAATAACTGTCTAGACAATAACTGTCCAGACAATAACTGTCCAGACAATAAATGTCCAGACAATAACTGTCTAGACAATAACTGTCTACACAATAGCTGTCTAGACAATAACTGTCTAGACAATAACTGTCCAGACAATAGCTGTCTAGACAATAACTGTCCAGACAATAGCTGTCTAGACAATAGCTGTCTAGACAATAACTGTCCAGACAATAACTGTCCAGACAATAGCTGTCCAGACAATAGCTGTCCAGACAATAACTGTCCAGACAATAGCTGTCCAGACAATAGCTGTCTAGACAATAACTGTCCAGACAATAACTGTCCAGACAATAACTGTCCAGACAATAACTGTCCAGACAATAACTGTCCAGACAATAGCTGTCTAGACAATAACTGTCCAGACAATAACTGTCCAGACAATAACTGTCCAGACAATAGCTGTCTAGACAATAACTGTCCAGACAATAACTGTCCATACAATAACTGTCTAGACGAAAGTACTCTTACTCTATAAATTTAAATATGTATTAAGAGATTAATCATGGATATTAACAACATTTAAATCCTCTACGCAAGTGCCATCACATTATAATTAAAACAAAACTATAAAAAACTCTTCCTAAGCCAACAGCATACAACAGAATATCTAATTACATATATATATATATATATATATATATATATATATATATATATATATATATATATATATAACTGAAAACTCACACCCCAGAAGTGACTCGAACCCATACTCCCACAACTGGTATGTACAGGGACGCCTTAATCCGCTTGACCATCACGACCGGACATAAGGAAGTGATAGCCGAGGCTATATGAACCACTTCCCCGCCGGCACTCGGATGGTAATCTTGGGCATAGCATTTTATCAAATCACCTCATTCTTTGGGGCACACGTGAGGAACACAAATGCAAACAAGCCTGAATGGTCCCCAGGACTATATACAACTGAAAACTCACACCCCAGAAGTGACTCGAACCCATACTCCCACAACTGGTATGTACAGGGACGCCTTAATCCGCTTGACCATCACGACCGGACATAAGGAAGTGATAGCCGAGGCTATATGAACCACTTCCCCGCCGGCACTCGGATGGTAATCTTGGGCATAGCATTTTATCAAATCACCTCATTCTTTGGGGCACACGTGAGGAACACAAATGCAAACAAGCCTGAATGGTCCCCAGGACTATATACAACTGAAAACTCACACCCCAGAAGTGACTCGAACCCATACTCCCACAACTGGTATGTACAGGGACGCCTTAATCCGCTTGACCATCACGACCGGACATAAGGAAGTGATAGCCGAGGCTATATGAACCACTTCCCCGCCGGCACTCGGATGGTAATCTTGGGCATAGCATTTTATCAAATCACCTCATTCTTTGGGGCACACGTGAGGAACACAAATGCAAACAAGCCTGAATGGTCCCCAGGACTATATACAACTGAAAACTCACACCCCAGAAGTGACTCGAACCCATACTCCCACAACTGGTATGTACAGGGACGCCTTAATCCGCTTGACCATCACGACCGGACATAAGGAAGTGATAGCCGAGGCTATATGAACCACTTCCCCGCCGGCACTCGGATGGTAATCTTGGGCATAGCATTTTATCAAATCACCTCATTCTTTGGGGCACACGTGAGGAACACAAATGCAAACAAGCCTGAATGGTCCCCAGGACTATATACAACTGAAAACTCACACCCCAGAAGTGACTCGAACCCATACTCCCACAACTGGTATGTACAGGGACGCCTTAATCCGCTTGACCATCACGACCGGACATAAGGAAGTGATAGCCGAGGCTATATGAACCACTTCCCCGCCGGCACTCGGATGGTAATCTTGGGCATAGCATTTTATCAAATCACCTCATTCTTTGGGGCACACGTGAGGAACACAAATGCAAACAAGCCTGAATGGTCCCCAGGACTATATACAACTGAAAACTCACACCCCAGAAGTGACTCGAACCCATACTCCCACAACTGGTATGTACAGGGACGCCTTAATCCGCTTGACCATCAAGACCGGACATAAGGAAGTGATAGCCGAGGCTATATGAACCACTTCCCCGCCGGCACTCGGATGGTAATCTTGGGCATAGCATTTTATCAAATCACCTCATTCTTTGGGGCACACGTGAGGAACACAAATGCAAACAAGCCTGAATGGTCCCCAGGACTATATACAACTGAAAACTCACACCCCAGAAGTGACTCGAACCCATACTCCCACAACTGGTATGTACAGGGACGCCTTAATCCGCTTGACCATCACGACCGGACATAAGGAAGTGATAGCCGAGGCTATATGAACCACTTCCCCGCCGGCACTCGGATGGTAATCTTGGGCATAGCATTTTATCAAATCACCTCATTCTTTGGGGCACACGTGAGGAACACAAATGCAAACAAGCCTGAATGGTCCCCAGGACTATATACAACTGAAAACTCACACCCCAGAAGTGACTCGAACCCATACTCCCACAACTGGTATGTACAGGGACGCCTTAATCCGCTTGACCATCACGACCGGACATTTTGTGTTCCTCACGTGTGCCCCAAAGAATGAGGTGATTTGATAAAATGCTATGCCCAAGATTACCATCCGAGTGCCGGCGGGGAAGTGGTTCATATAGCCTCGGCTATCACTTCCTTATGTCCGGTCGTGATGGTCAAGCGGATTAAGGCGTCCCTGTACATACCAGTTGTGGGAGTATGGGTTCGAGTCACTTCTGGGGTGTGAGTTTTCAGTTGTATATAGTCCTGGGGACCATTCAGGCTTGTTTGCATTTGTGTTCCTCACGTGTGCCCCAAAGAATGAGGTGATTTGATAAAATGCTATGCCCAAGATTACCATCCGAGTGCCGGCGGGGAAGTGGTTCATATAGCCTCGGCTATCACTTCCTTATGTCCGGTCGTGATGGTCAAGCGGATTAAGGCGTCCCTGTACATACCAGTTGTGGGAGTATGGGTTCGAGTCACTTCTGGGGTGTGAGTTTTCAGTTGTATATAGTCCTGGGGACCATTCAGGCTTGTTTGCATTTGTGTTCCTCACGTGTGCCCCAAAGAATGAGGTGATTTGATAAAATGCTATGCCCAAGATTACCATCCGAGTGCCGGCGGGGAAGTGGTTCATATAGCCTCGGCTATCACTTCCTTATGTCCGGTCGTGATGGTCAAGCGGATTAAGGCGTCCCTGTACATACCAGTTGTGGGAGTATGGGTTCGAGTCACTTCTGGGGTGTGAGTTTTCAGTTGTATATAGTCCTGGGGACCATTCAGGCTTGTTTGCATTTGTGTTCCTCACGTGTGCCCCAAAGAATGAGGTGATTTGATAAAATGCTATGCCCAAGATTACCATCCGAGTGCCGGCAGGGAAGTGGTTCATATAGCCTCGGCTATCACTTCCTTATGTCCGGTCGTGATGGTCAAGCGGATTAAGGCGTCCCTGTACATACCAGTTGTGGGAGTATGGGTTCGAGTCACTTCTGGGGTGTGAGTTTTCAGTTGTATATAGTCCTGGGGACCATTCAGGCTTGTTTGCATTTGTGTTCCTCACGTGTGCCCCAAAGAATGAGGTGATTTGATAAAATGCTATGCCCAAGATTACCATCCGAGTGCCGGCGGGGAAGTGGTTCATATAGCCTCGGCTATCACTTCCTTATGTCCGGTCGTGATGGTCAAGCGGATTAAGGCGTCCCTGTACATACCAGTTGTGGGAGTATGGGTTCGAGTCACTTCTGGGGTGTGAGTTTTCAGTTGTATATAGTCCTGGGGACCATTCAGGCTTGTTTGCATTTGTGTTCCTCACGTGTGCCCCAAAGAATGAGGTGATTTGATAAAATGCTATGCCCAAGATTACCATCCGAGTGCCGGCGGGGAAGTGGTTCATATAGCCTCGGCTATCACTTCCTTATGTCCGGTCGTGATGGTCAAGCGGATTAAGGCGTCCCTGTACATACCAGTTGTGGGAGTATGGGTTCGAGTCACTTCTGGGGTGTGAGTTTTCAGTTGTATATAGTCCTGGGGACCATTCAGGCTTGTTTGCATTTGTGTTCCTCACGTGTGCCCCAAAGAATGAGGTGATTTGATAAAATGCTATGCCCAAGATTACCATCCGAGTGCCGGCGGGGAAGTGGTTCATATAGCCTCGGCTATCACTTCCTTATGTCCGGTCGTGATGGTCAAGCGGATTAAGGCGTCCCTGTACATACCAGTTGTGGGAGTATGGGTTCGAGTCACTTCTGGGGTGTGAGTTTTCAGTTGTATATAGTCCTGGGGACCATTCAGGCTTGTTTGCATTTGTGTTCCTCACGTGTGCCCCAAAGAATGAGGTGATTTGATAAAATGCTATGCCCAAGATTACCATCCGAGTGCCGGCGGGGAAGTGGTTCATATAGCCTCGGCTATCACTTCCTTATGTCCGGTCGTGATGGTCAAGCGGATTAAGGCGTCCCTGTACATACCAGTTGTGGGAGTATGGGTTCGAGTCACTTCTGGGGTGTGAGTTTTCAGTTGTATATAGTCCTGGGGGCCATTCAGGCTTGTTTGCATATATATATATATATATATATATATATATATATATATATATATATATATATATATATATATATGTCAATGTCAGACCACGGAGAAAAAATGAAACAGGAATTTCCTTAAGTACTTTCGTATATTTATACATCTTCAGAAGGAGTCTCCTTCTGGAGATGTATTAATATACGAAAGTACTTAAGGAAATTCCTGTTTCATTTTTCCTCCGTGGTCTGACATTGTCACATTTTTAATCACGTGTTTATTTTCGTGATATACACACACACATATATATATATATATATATATATATATATATATATATATATATATATATATATATATATATATATATATATATATATATATATTGTGACGGTAAAGCGTTGGTGTTCGGCTGTTTCAAAAGCTAGGGGCAGGGCCTCGTCACATTATAGAAAAAAAAGAGAAAAACTGGAGCTTTCGTCTGTGGTAAGGTAATGGGAAGACACACAAAACACAAGTAAATTAACAATGAAATTTTAATTACTTTAGAAAAACAAGACATGAATAAAGTTAAGCACATAAAATATAAAAGACAAGTCAACAAACAAAATAATATGAATAATCACTGGCAAATGAAAAGTTACGTTAAGACAAGTGATTACAGTGTTAGCAAAATAAATATTAATGGAGCTGGAATATTGGCTTCGAGCTGCCGCCTCCCTTAGTACACGAAAGCCAAGGCTTAGTCTACCAGCGAGAGATGTCAACTGCAAGGAGCACTGAGATATTCTGACGATACTGGAGCACTGCAGCCCAGACATCGACTTGTGGTGGAGGGCGGAGGGCACGTGCGACGGGACACTAGCCAATCAGCGACAGGCAGGCAAAGGACGAGCAGTTTGCTGGTTACGGCGGTGGGTAGCAGGTGTGCCGGGGTGCTGGATACGTTTTGCTCTCTGGGCAAAACGTTTTGGAGATATTTGGTGGACGTATCTTCTATATTATCTTGTATAGTGACGTACTTTGTAGGGAAGAGCAACCTCAATCTCTCTTGAAAGAGATTATCATCACTATATATATATATATATATATATATATATATATATATATACAACTTTAGAACACTTTCCCACCAGGAGACTCGAACCCTAGCCAGCACAGAAGCCTTCCAGCAACTGGCATAACAGGTACGCCTTAACCCTCTCCACCACCCGCTCAGACCCTTAAAAGAGATGGTAATTTCGGAGTATTTAAATACACCAAAGATCATCACCTCCCAAGAGCACTAGAGCAAGTGAGGGGTCATTTAGACGTTAATTTCATCAAGTCCCTGTTAATATGGGAAGACACAGTGTCTATGCTTAAGGCACAACTCTCCTAAACACGAGAGTTAAGTATACAACTTTAGAACACTTTCCCACCAAGAGACTCGAACCCTAGCCAGCACAGAAGCCTTCCAGCAACTGGCATAACAGGTACGCCTTAACCCTCTCCACCACCCGCTCAGACCCTTAAAAGAGATGGTAATTTCGGAGTATTTAAATACACCAAAGATCATCACCTCCCAAGAGCACTAGAGCATGTGAGGGGTCAAGCCAGAACATGAAACAATGGGTATTGAATCGAAGTGATTGTAGAAAGCCTATTGGTCCATATTTCTTGATGCTTCTATATTGGAGCGGAGTCTTGAGGTGGGTAGAATATAGTTGTGCATTAATTGGCTGTTGATTGCTGGTGTTGACTTCTTGATGTGTAATGCCTCGCAAACGTCAAGCCGCCTGCTATCGCTGTATCTATCGATGATTTCTGTGTTGTTTACTAGGATTTCTCTGGCGATGGTTTGGTTGTGGAAAGAGATTATATGTTCCTTAATGGAGAGAGGTGTTTTGGGTGTGAGAGGGGAAGGGCCACGCGGTGCGAGCTCCGCGGAAAACAATATATAACTAGGGACATTTCAGTGATACAGGAACTAAACACAGTCAGATAACTTTTAAAGTGTGTCTCAACATATTAAGCAATATATCATAGTGATTACCATCCGACCGTTTGTGTTAAAGGAAAAATAAGTGAACTTCGTGTGTAGTCAAGGCCTGCCCTCGTGGTGCCAGGAGGCCTTAGGCGATAGTTGCCAAGTCGTCAATAAATCACATCTCTCGCTATTGAAACATCAAGTAATCAGTGCCCATAGTGCTAAGCTCTCTATGCAAAACCTGTGTCTATTATAACAAAAATTAAGATAACATAGTCTAATATCAAGTGAACAAATTACACACAAAATAAGTCCGTCGTGTGTATGTAAACAAGGGCCACTTGGAGGTAGGCCCACCCCAGTACCCTCTTGTGTGTGTATTCTTTCAAATAGTGTAACGTACTCAGGTAACTAGTGCCCAGACACAGAAACTAGACGCCTCTACTGTATGATAACTAGTGGGAAAATGCAAGTAATGTAATCTAACAAGTGAACAAAACAAATTAAGAGTGCGACACGTGGTAGCAACAGTGGCCGTCCATACAGCCTCTTCCAGGCCTATCTCAAGTTGGTAAACACCCACGGTTAACACCCACGGCCAGCTCCCACGGCCAGCACCCGCGGTCAACTCCCCCACCGGTCAACACCCCACCTTGTAAGACCATCACCACTGAACAGAAGTGTTCAAAAAATGGCTTTGATAAAAACGTGCAAAGAATGCAACATGAAGGTAGATTACCAACAGAGCTTTCAATGCCAACTCTGTTCGGCAGCCATACACAAAAAATGTGCCAACATGACTAACAATTCAAGGAGAAATGGTCCCAGTGACCACTCTGTGTACTGGCTCTGCAAAAAGGATGATGTAACTTTTTAGAAATTGATGTAAATCCTGGATAAAACTCCCGCCGAAAACAGAGAATTACTAATTAATGCCTGCATAGCAATTTCTAATGTCTTCAAACAAACTGTACATGACACCAAGGTACAACCAGCTGTAGCACAGAGCTCTGTGGCAGCGGCGCCTGAGCAGGGCGCGGAGTCGGGGATGCCTGAGCAGGGCACGGAGTCGGGGATGCCTGAGCAGGGCGCGGAGTCGGGGATGCCTGAGCAGGGCACGGAGTCGGGGATGCCTGAGCAGGGCGCGGAGTCGGGGATGCCTGAGCAGGGCACGGAGTCGGGGATGCCTGAGCAGGGCGCGGAGTCGGGGATGCCTGAGCAGGGCACGGAGTCGGGGACCCCTGAGCAGTGCGCGGTGTCGCAGGCACCGGAGCAGAGCGCGGTGTCACAGGCACCGGAGCAGAGCGCGGTGTCACAGGCACCGGAGCAGAGCGCGGTGTCACAGGCACCGGAGCAGGGCACAGTGTCGGGGGCGCCGCAGCAGAGTGCGGTCCCTGGCAGAGGGAAACAAACAAAACAAGGCCCCAAAATCTGTTGGTATTACAGATGGGCAACCTGTAAGCATGGGGAATCGGGAAGAATAAATGGAACATGTACACACGATCACCCTAGAAAGTGCAGAAACCTCCTCAATACAGGTAAATGTACCAAAAGCTGTGAATTCTTTCACCCAGAAATTTGCAAGAACTCTTTGGACAGGAAAGAGTGCTTCAATGCTGAATGCCCAGCTTTTCATATAAGAGGTACCAGGCGAATAAAACCGACAGACTACCACTATGAAAACAGCCACTACTCCATCAACCGGGATAATTTTTTAGCAAGAGGAGGAGGAGAAGAATGGCTAAAAATGACCAGACTCTACCACCAACTCGGTCAAATGCTAGAGAGGACGCAAACACAGTGGCCTCCTTACCAGAGCCTCAGATATTAACACCAATTAAAGCATCCAGCACTTCCACTAACACGATAACATCATTTATATTTGCCAACATCCAGGGTATAAAAACACGCAAATCCAACAAAGTTCATTTTATAGATGGTCTCCTTCATGAGGCAAATGCAGTGTTTAGAACAGTGTTTAGAAAAACAGCAGTGTTTAGAAAAAAGCAGTGTTTAGAAAAACACGCAAATCCAACAAAGTTCATTTTATAGATGGTCTCCTTCATGAGGCAAATGCAGTGTTTGCAGCCCTAACGGAAACTCACACAAAGGACTACCTTGATGGTGAAATATGGATCCCAAAATACAATCTCTTCAGATGTGATAGGAAACACCGGCTTCAGGGTGGGGTCAGCCTCTACATCAAAGACACACTCATCTGTACTGAGCTGCTAAACACCTCAAATGATATGGTGGAAGTGCTGATAGTCAAAATAGAGATCCTAAATGTAGTTGTTGTCCTTGTATATAAGTCACCGGAGGCAAACCCTCAGCAGTTTAAAGACCAACTAATGAAAATAGAGCACTGCTTGGAAAACCTCACAAATCCAGCTCCGAACATCATCCTGCTTGGGGACTTCAACCTACGGCACCTGAAATGGAAGCACCTGGCTAATACAGTAATATCAGAAAGAATACCAGGAAGTAGCCTAAATGAGCAGGCACATGCAAATGACCTAGCTGCTACGGATGTGCGATAGGTTTGCCTTAAACCAGCAAATAGTAGAACCAACTAGGAAGGAGAACACGCTGAACCTCATTTTCACTAATAATGATGAGTTGATCGGGAACATAATGATTACAAATACCTGTTACTCAGATCACAACTTAATTGAAGTTCTGACAACCATTGGGAATGGACCTTCAAAACCAGTCCAGATTCCCGGTGGAGGAGATTTCAGCAAATTCAACTTCAATAATAAACGGATAAACTGGGAGCAAATAAACCAGGACTTCACAGAAATAAACTGGGAAGAACAGCTAGGAAATGCAAACCTGAACCAGTGCCTGGAAAAAATAAGCTCAGTAGCACTAGAAATATGTTCAAACCGCATACCCCTAAGAAAAAAGAGAAAGAGATGCAGATTGGAACGGGAACGTCGTTCCCTATATAGGCGAAGAAAACGAATCGCGGAACAACTTGAGAGTCGCACCCTATCTCAAGAACGGCGAAGAAGGTTAGGTAGAGAAATAGAAACAATTGAACTCAAGCTACAAGAATCATACAAAACCCAGGAGAGGCAAAGAGAGCAAAAGGCCATCAGTGAAATAGAGAGAAATCCGAAATATTTTTTCTCCTATGCAAAATCAAGATCAAAAACCACATCTAGTATCGGGCCCCTGCGAAAGGGAGATGGAACTTTCACAGATGACAACAAAGAAATGAGCGAGTTACTGAGGAAGCAGTACGACTCTGTTTTCAGTGAGCCATTAAATGCACTAAAGATTGATAACCCAAATTAATTTTTCATGGATATGATACCAACATCAAATCACATATCAGACGTCGCCCTATCCCCACTAGATTTTGAAGAAGCCATAAACAGTATGCCTATGCACTCTGCACCAGGCCCGGATTCTTGGAACTCCATATTCATCAAGAACTGTAAAAAACCACTATCGCAGGCCCTTCACATTCTGTGGAGACAAAGCCTAGATACTGGCGTTATCCCTGACATACTAAAAACAGCAGAGATAGCACCACTCCATAAAGGATGAAATAAGGCAGAGGCAAAAAATTACAGACCGATAGCACTAACATCGCACATCATAAAAATTTTTGAGAGAGTGCTAAGAAGTAAGATCACAAAATACATGGAATCACAGCATCTCCATAACCCCGGACAACATGGTTTCAGAACAGGGCGCTCTTGCCTGTCGCAGTTGCTGGACCACTATGATATGTCATTAGATGCTATGGAAGACAAACAAAACGCTGATGTAATTTACACAGATTTCGCAAAAGCTTTTGATAAATGTGACCATGGTGTTATTGCACATAAAATGCGTTCAAAAGGAATTACCGGGAAAATAGGCAGATGGATCTACAATTTCCTGACTGACAGAACCCAATGTGTAATAGTCAACAAAATAAAATCCAGCCCATCAACCGTGAAGAGCTCAGTCCCCCAGGGTACTGTGCTTGCTCCAGTACTTTTTCTCATCCTCATATCGGACATAGACCAGAACACAACCTATAGCACTGTATCATCCTTTGCAGATGACACTAGGATTTTCATGAGAGTTGGCAACATAGAGGACACGACAAACCTCCAATCAGATGTTGATCAGGTTTTTCTATGGGCTACAGAAAATAATATGGTATTCAACGAGGATAAGTTTCAGCTCATGCGCTACGGAAAAATTGAAAATATAAAAACAGAAACCACGTACAAAACGCAGGCAAATCATAACATAGAACGAAAAGGCAATGTAAAGGACCTGGGTGTACTCATGTCGGAAGACCTTACCTTTAAAGAACACAATAAAGTAGCCGTCACAACTGCAAGAAAAATGACAGGTTGGATAACAAGAACTTTTCACACTAGAGATGCTATACCGATGATGATACTTTTCAAAACGCTTGTGCTATCTAGAGTGGAGTACTGCTGCACAATGACAGCCCCTTTCAAAGCTGGAGAAATTGCTGACCTAGAGAGCGTGCAGAGATCCTTTACTGCTAGAATCCACTCAGTAAAACATCTAAATTACTGGGACCGACTAAAGAGCCTAAATCTGTACTCCCTTGAGCGCAGGCGGGAGAGATACATAATAATTTACACGTGGAAAATAATTGAGGGGCTGGTCCCAAACCTGCACACAGAAATAACACCACATGAGACCAGAAGACATGGCAGGATGTGCAGAATACCCCCGTTGAAAAGCAGAGGTGCAACAGGTACTCTGAGAGAGAACTCTATCAACATCAGAGGCCCGAGACTGTTCAACACGCTTCCACTACACATAAGGGGCATAACTGGCAAACCCCTCACAGTGTTCAAGAGAGAACTGGATAAGCACCTCCAAAGGATACCTGATCAACCAGGCTGTGACTCATACGTCAGGCTGCGAGCAGCCGCGTCTAACAGCCTGGTTGATCAGTCCAGCAACCAGGAGGCCTGGTCGACGACCGGGCCGCGGGGACACTAAGCCCCGGAAGCACCTCAAGGTAGCCTCAAGGTAGGTAGGTAGCCCTGTTGCTTATGCATCGTTAAACACCTAGAAAGAGATGTTGTTGTCTTGCCTATATACTGGGTTTTTGGAGCTTACAGTCCCCAAGAGGGCATTTGAAGGCATAGACGACGTTAGTCTCTTTTAAAGCGTTCTGTTTTGTGTCTGGAGAGTTTCTCATGAGTAGGCTGGCCGTTTTTCTGGTTTTATAGTAAATCGTCAGTTGTATCCTCTGATTTTTGTCTGTAGGGATAACGTTTCTATTAACAATATCTTTCAGGACCCTTTCCTCCGTTTTATGAGCTGTGGAAAAGAAGTTCCTGTAAAATAGTCTAATAGGGGGTATAGGTGTTGTGTTGGTTGTCTCTTCAGAGGTTGCATGGCGTTTCACTTTCCTTCTTATGATGTCTTCGACGAAACCATTGGAGAAGCCGTTGTTGACTAGGACCTGCCTTACCCTACAGAGTTCTTCGTCGACTTGCTTCCATTCTGAGCTGTGGCTGAGAGCACGGTCGACATATGCGTTAACAACACTCCTCTTGTACCTATCTGGGCAGTTGCTTTTGGCATTTAGGCACATTCCTATGTTCGTTTCCTTAGTGTAGACTGCAGTGTGGAAACCTCCGCTCTTTTCCATGACTGTTACATCTAGAAAGGGCAGCTTCCCACCCTTTTCCATCTCGTAAGTGAAACGCAGCACGGAACTCCGCTTAAACGCCTCCATCAACTCCTGCAGATGTCTGACATCAGGTACCTGTGTAAAAAATTGTGCATTGAACAACACCTCGACATCCTCACAGACCAACATGACCTCAGCACTGAAACAAGGATTATCAAGAAACTAACAACATTATATGGAGAACCTATGGCAATTCCACGACCAAGAGATGGCTTCCTGAACCTTGCAGGAATTAACCTCACTGAGGACCAAGTCACTCTCCCAAATCTGGGCATAAACTGTCACGTTATGTCCAGACCGAGTGAGATGGCCCGGAAAGTAGAGTTGGAAATTCTGTTGGACGACATATTCGACCTCGAGACACAAAAGAAGGTCACTACCAAAGATACCTTACAAGCAGAACTTATTGCAGAAGGAGGAAAGAATCGAGGCAATTACAGAAGCACCATACTGTCCCCCGAGCTCAAAGCGGCAGCTAAAAGCCTTCGTGAGAACAAGGAGATAGTTGTCAGGAGAGGTGACAAGTCGCCAATATATGTCATTCTTAAAAAAGACGAATATCTGGTGAAAATGAACCTCATACTCTCTGACCAAACTAAGTTCCAAAGGGTAACGAAGGACACTACAGCCGAATTGAAAGCAAAGGTCAACAAACTGATCGAAACTGTGAACGCCAAGAAATCCGGACTCCACCTGCCAAAGATCATTGGGGAATATAAACTTGGATATGCGTATGGAAATGTCAAGACACACAAGCCTGGAAACCCACTTCGGCCAATCATTAGCCAGATACCCACACCCACGTACAGACTGGCGAAGCGACTCAACGGCCTGCTGACTCCTTATGTCCCTTGCGCCTTCAGCCTGAAGTCGCCAAAGGAATTTGTTGACTTACTGCGGGGCACACGGGCCACAGGAATAAGAGCCTCGTTGGACGTAGAATCGCTGATCACTAACGTACCAGTGGACGAGACAATCGGGATGATAGCCGACAGAGTGTATCGTGATCCAGCCTGTACTCCTCTTAACATACCAGAAAATATCCTAAGGAAACTTCTCCAAGCTTGTACTAAAGAGGCACCCTTCTTGAGCCCGGATGGGCACATGTATAAGCAAGTAGATGGGGTCGCCATGGGTTCTCCCCTAGGTGTCCTGTTTGCAAACCTCTACATGGGTACCATCGAGCAAAAAGTCTTAGTCGACATGAACATGAAACCGGCCATATACTGCAGGTATGTTGACGACATTTTTACACAGGTACCTGATGTCAGACATCTGCAGGAGTTGAAGGAGGCGTTTGTGCGGAGTTCCGTGCTGCGTTTAACTTACGAGATGGAAAAGGGTGGGAAGCTGCCCTTTCTAGATGTAACAGTCATGGAAAAGAGCGGAAGTTTCCACACTGCAGTCTACACTAAGGAAACGAACATAGGAATGTGCCTCAATGCCAATAGTGACTGCCCAGACAGGTACAAGAGGAGTGTTGTTAACGCATATCTCGACCGTGCTCTCAGCCACAGCTCAGAATGGAAGCAAGTCGACGAAGAACTCTGTAGGGTAAGGCAGGTCCTAGTCAACAACGGCTTCTCCAATGGTTTCGTCGAAGACATCATAAGAAGGAAAGTGAAACGCCATGCAACCTCTGAAGAGACAACCAACACAACACCTATACCCCTTATTAGACTATTTTACAGGAACTTCTTTTCCACAGCTCATAAAACGGAGGAAAGGGTCCTGAAAGATATTGTTAATAGAAACGTTATCCCTACAGACAAAAATCAGAGGATACAACTGACGATTTACTATAAAACCAGAAGCTCCAAAAAACCCAGAATATAGGCAAGACAACAACATCTCTTTCTAGGCGTTTAACGATGCATAAGCAACAGGGCTCCATTAAGGAACATATAATCTCTTCCCACAACCAAACCATCGCCAGAGAAATCCTAGTAAACAACACAGAAATCATCGATAGATACAGCGATAGCAGGCGGCTTGACGTTTGCGAGGCATTACACATCAAGAAGTCAACACCAGCAATCAACAGCCAATTAATGCACAACTATATTCTACCCACCTCAAGACTCCGCTCCAATATAGAAGCATCAAGAAATATGGACCAATAGGCTTTCTACAATCACTTCTATTCAATACCCATTGTTTCATGTTCTGGCTTGTGTTGATGAAATTAATACCTTATTAAATACCACCTCACCCCATCCACCTCACTCAAATGTAGATATAAACAAAATCGGAGATGTGTAAGTTCTATTCAGTTGTGTATGTGTTAACTAAAGTCTTTGAAAATGTAATAAGTTTTATGAAACGCGCTCAAGTGTCGCGTCAGACTAGAAATAAAAATGAATTTTGGAGAATTGATTTTTGAATTACCTCCAACAGTGAAAAGAAATGTACGAAAGATTGAGAAAATTCGTGTTAGAATTATTAATCTTACTTTTTCGGTCGCATATTTAATAATATATGTCTACAGGAAAGACTGCTACCAAAATATACTAATATATATATATATATATATATATATATATATATATATATATATATATATATATATATATATATATATATATATATATTGGTGTATACTGGCAGCAGGTTTTCTTTCAAACATGTTTCATTGAATATGACCGCATATTCTGTATTTATTATTTTCTGGTTTAGGGCTTCTATCCCTCTAACTATTTTCTTAGCATCAGGGCTTAATTGAAATAGGAGTTCTCCAAAACTCATTTTCGTACTTTTAAGGTGAAGAAAAGAAGTGATTTACTATAGAGTGTATTACACTTATTTATATAATTTGCACGACGTTTCGAACCTCCATGGTTCATTCTCAAGTGAACAGATCTTACAATACTAGTTGATTTTATACCCGCATTAGGTCAGGTGATAATACAATTAAGGTGAAAACATGGGGGGGATACATAAGGGATAAACATAGGGGCTGCAGAAGGCTTATTGGCCCATACGAGGCATCTCCTATCTAAACACAAAGATTAATCCAGTGTAATTGGCCTGTTATGTTGGACATTGTCTTCTGTGTTGGCATCGATATGTTCTTGTCTTGTCCTTACTCTCATGGTGGGTAGAGTAAATAGTTCCGTGATTTGGGTGTTCATGGTAGGTCGCTCTATTCTTATGTGAATTGCCTCAAGAATTTGTAATCTTCTTGAATCTTGGGTTTTGTCTATTATGCAAGTATTCTTGTTCAACATTTCTCTTGTTAGAGTAATGTCATGGGCTTGTCTCATGTGATTCCTAGGGGCACCAGATTGAAGATGGCATGTCAAACGCCTCGTCAGCTTGGTCGACGTCATACCTATGTACATACATTGAAGGTTACATCCTTCGTGGGGGCAAGTGTACATGTATACAACGCTTGACTGCTGTAGAGGGTTCTCCGTCGGCTTCGGGCTGTTTTTGATAAGGAGTTCGGAAGTCTTCTTGGTTTTGTAGAATATTATCAGGTTTATGTTTTGGTTAGGAGTAGTGCTTCTTACTCCTTTACGGATTATTTCTTTCATTATTCTTTCCTCTTTTATATGTTCACTGTGCATGGTTGATTTGTAATATAATTTTATTGGGGGTGTTGTGGTTTCTGTTCTAGGTTCTGAATTATACCAACGGTCCAAGTGTCTTCTTATAGCAGCGTTTATTTCCGCGTTGCTATATCCGTTGTTCACCAATACCTGAGTTACTCTTTCAAACTCTCTACTCACGTTGCTCCATTCAGAGCAGTGGGTAAGCGCTCGACGAATATAAGCATTGAGAACACTGGCTTTGTATCTTTGGGGGCACTCACTTCTACCGTTCAGGCATAATCCTATGTTGGTGGGCTTGGTATATACGTTGGTGCTTAAAGAGGTTCCTGTTTTTGTTATTAGTACATCCAAGAATGGCAGACTGTTATTTTCACTATTTTCATGTGTAAATCGGAGTACTGACTCTCTCTCTAGGTGTCTTTTTAGGTCAATTAGTTCATCTGAGTCTTTTACTATTACGAATATGTCATCTACATAACGGCAGTATACAGTTGGTTTTTGTCTGCTACTGAAGACCCTATCTTCGATGGTTCCCATATAAAAATTAGCAAATAAAACTCCTAAGGGGGAGCCCATTGCTACTCCGTCTATTTGTAAATACATGTCTCCTTGTGGACTAATGAAAGGGGCTTCTTTTGTACATGCTTCGAGAAGACTTTTCAAGTGTGGCTCAGGTATGTCTAATTTGGGGGTGCTCTCGTCTCTGTATACTCTGTCCAGTATCATTCCTATGGTTGTGTCGACTGGGACGTTGGTAAAAAGGGATTCAACGTCCAGGGAAGCGATGATTCCATCGGGCTGGGTAGATTTGATCAATTCTAGGAAATCTGCTGATGATTGTAGACTAAACTTACTTGGAGTGTATGGAGTTAGGAGTTCATTGAGTTTCTTTGCCAGGTGATAAGTTGGGGTTGGTATTTGGCTGATTATAGGGCGTAGTGGGTTACCTGGTTTATGCGTCTTAACATTGCCGTAGGCATATCCTAAGCCATAGTCGCCTTGAAGTTTATTGAAATGTACACTACCTTTCTTTGCGTTGATTGCTGTAATTGTTTTGTTTACTTTCCGCTTAAGGTCTTCTACGGGGTTCCTCGTGATTCGTTGAAATTTGGAGTCGTCACTTAGGATGTCGCTAATTTTGTTCATGTATTCATGGGTAGGAATCAATACATATGCTGCTGTTTTGTCGGCTTTTCTTATTGTTACGTCTTTCAGATTTTTTAGTTGTTTCGCTGCTTCTTTGAGTCGTGGGGTTAAGATTGTAGATGAATATGTTCCTCGTTTTTTCCCTGCTTCTGCAAGTAGTCCAGCTTGAAGTGTGTCAGTGGTGATGACTTTTTTGTTGTCTTCTAGCTTATGGATATCGTCCAGAAGCATTTCGATTTCCAGACGTTTTTGATGCATCTTTGGTTTAGATAAGAATTGACAATTTAGACCAAGATTTAAGAGGTCTCGTTGGTCCTGGGTAAGATCATAAGAAGTCAGGTTAAAGTAGCCATCTTTAGGACGAGGGATTTTTAGCTGTCCACCGTTTAGGGATGTTAACTTACGGAGTGTCTTTGTTTCTACAAGAGTTTTATGTTGTTAAACTCTGTTGGTAGGTCGTTAGAGCGACCTACCATGAACACCCAAATCATGGATCTATTTACTCTACCCACCATGAGAGTAAGGACAAGACAAGAACATATCGATGCCAACACAGAAGACAATGTCCAACATAACAGGCCAATTACACTGGATTAATCTTTGTGTTTAGATTGGAGATGCCTCGTATGGGCCAATAAGCCTTCTGCAGCCCCTATGTTTATCCCTTATGTATCCCCCCCATGTTTTCACCTTAATTGTATTATCACCTGACCTAATGCGGGTATAAAATCAACTAGTATTGTAAGATCTGTTCACTTGAGAATGAACCATGGAGGTTCGAAACGTCGTGCAAATTATATAAATAAGTGTAATACACTCTATAGTAAATCACTTCTTTTCTTCACCTTAAAAGTACGAAAATGAGTTTTGGAGAACTCCTATTTCAATTAAGCCCTGATGCTAAGAAAATAGTTAGAGGGATAGAAGCCCTAAACCAGAAAATAATAAATACAGAATATGCGGTCATATTCAATGAAACATGTTTGAAAGAAAACCTGCTGCCAGTATACACCAATATAAACCCACATGACCCAGCAGTCCGCAATACAGAGTTTACCTATAGGTATAGGCAAGAGCTCATTCGGCATCAACTAAACAAGAAGAAGGAAGCCCTCCAAACCTTTATAGAGCAGGCGGAGCATCTGTTAAACAAATGGACCCAGTACGACATCCCTATCCAACTCAAGCAAACCATCAACAGTGAACTATTTAACCTGAAACAACAACATAAAACTCTTGTAGAAACAAAGACACTCCGTAAGTTAACATCCCTAAACGGTGGACAGCTAAAAATCCCTCGTCCTAAAGATGGCTACTTTAACCTGACTTCTTATGATCTTACCCAGGACCAACGAGACCTCTTAAATCTTGGTCTAAATTGTCAATTCTTATCTAAACCAAAGATGCATCAAAAACGTCTGGAAATCGAAATGCTTCTGGACGATATCCATAAGCTAGAAGACAACAAAAAAGTCATCACCACTGACACACTTCAAGCTGAACTACTTGCAGAAGCAGGGAAAAAACGAGGAACATATTCATCTACAATCTTAACCCCACGACTCAAAGAAGCAGCGAAACAACTAAAAAATCTGAAAGACGTAACAATAAGAAAAGCCGACAAAACAGCAGCATATGTATTGATTCCTACCCATGAATACATGAACAAAATTAGCGACATCCTAAGTGACGACTCCAAATTTCAACGAATCACGAGGAACCCCGTAGAAGACCTTAAGCGGAAAGTAAACAAAACAATTACAGCAATCAACGCAAAGAAAGGTAGTGTGCATTTCAATAAACTTCAAGGCGACTATGGCTTAGGATATGCCTACGGCAATGTTAAGACGCATAAACCAGGTAACCCACTACGCCCTATAATCAGCCAAATACCAACCCCAACTTATCACCTGGCAAAGAAACTCAATGAACTCCTAACTCCATACACTCCAAGTAAGTTTAGTCTACAATCATCAGCAGATTTCCTAGAATTGATCAAATCTACCCAGCCCGATGGAATCATCGCTTCCCTGGACGTTGAATCCCTTTTTACCAACGTCCCAGTCGACACAACCATAGGAATGATACTGGACAGAGTATACAGAGACGAGAGCACCCCCAAATTAGACATACCTGAGCCACACTTGAAAAGTCTTCTCGAAGCATGTACAAAAGAAGCCCCTTTCATTAGTCCACAAGGAGACATGTATTTACAAATAGACGGAGTAGCAATGGGCTCCCCCTTAGGAGTTTTATTTGCTAATTTTTATATGGGAACCATCGAAGATAGGGTCTTCAGTAGCAGACAAAAACCAACTGTATACTGCCGTTATGTAGATGACATATTCGTAATAGTAAAAGACTCAGATGAACTAATTGACCTAAAAAGACACCTAGAGAGAGAGTCAGTACTCCGATTTACACATGAAAATAGTGAAAATAACAGTCTGCCATTCTTGGATGTACTAATAACAAAAACAGGAACCTCTTTAAGCACCAACGTATATACCAAGCCCACCAACATAGGATTATGCCTGAACGGTAGAAGTGAGTGCCCCCAAAGATACAAAGCCAGTGTTCTCAATGCTTATATTCGTCGAGCGCTTACCCACTGCTCTGAATGGAGCAACGTGAGTAGAGAGTTTGAAAGAGTAACTCAGGTATTGGTGAACAACGGATATAGCAACGCGGAAATAAACGCTGCTATAAGAAGACACTTGGACCGTTGGTATAATTCAAAACCTAGAACAGAAACCACAACACCCCCAATAAAATTATATTACAAATCAACCATGCACAGTGAACATATAAAAGAGGAAAGAATAATGAAAGAAATAATCCGTAAAGGAGTAAAAAGCACTACTCCTAACCAAAACATAAACCTGATAATATTCTACAAAACCAAGAAGACTTCCGAACTCCTTATCAAAAACAGCCCGAAGCCGACGGAGAACCCTCTACAGCAGTCAAGCGTTGTATACATGTACACTTGCCCCCACGAAGGATGTAACCTTCAATGTATGTACATAGGTATGACGTCGACCAAGCTGACGAGGCGTTTGACATGCCATCTTCAATCTGGTGCCCCTAGGAATCACATGAGACAAGCCCATGACATTACTCTAACAAGAGAAATGTTGAACAAGAATACTTGCATAATAGACAAAACCCAAGATTCAAGAAGATTACAAATTCTTGAGGCAATTCACATAAGAATAGAGCGACCTACCATGAACACCCAAATCACGGAACTATTTACTCTACCCACCATGAGAGTAAGGACAAGACAAGAACATATCGATGCCAACACAGAAGACAATGTCCAACATAACAGGCCAATTACACTGGATTAATCTTTGTGTTTAGATAGGAGATGCCTCGTATGGGCCAATAAGCCTTCTGCAGCCCCTATGTTTATCCCTTATGTATCCCCCCATGTTTTCACCTTAATTGTATTATCACCTGACCTAATGCGGGTATAAAATCAACTAGTATTGTAAGATCTGTTCACTTGAGAATGAACCATGGAGGTTCGAAACGTCGTGCAAATTATATAAATAAGTGTAATACACTCTATAGTAAATCACTTCTTTTCTTCACCTTAAAAGTACGAAAATGAGTTTTGGAGAACTCCTATTTCAATTAAGCCCTGATGCTAAGAAAATAGTTAGAGGGATAGAAGCCCTAAACCAGAAAATAATAAATACAGAATATGCGGTCATATTCAATGAAACATATATATATATATATATATATATATATATATATATATATATATATATATATATATATATATATATGTCGTACCTAGTAGCCAGAACGCACTTCTCAGCCTACTATGCAAGGCCCGATTTGCCTAATAAGCCAAGTTTTCCTGAATTATTTTAATTTCTCCAATGTTTTTCTTATGAAATGATAAAGCTACCCATTTCATTATGTATGAGGTCAATTTTTTTTATTGGAGTTAAAATTAACGTAGATATATGACCGAACCTAACCAACCCTACCTAACCTAACCTAACCTATCTTTATAGGTTAGGTTAGGTTAGGTAGCCAAAAAAGTTAGGTTAGGTTAGGTAGTCGAAAAACAATTAATTCGTGAAAACTTGGCTTATTAGGCAAATCGGGCTGTGCATAGTAGGCTGAGAAGTGCGTTCTGGCTACTAGGTACGACATATACATATATATATATATATATATATACATATATATATATATATATATATATATATATATATATATATATATATATATATATATATATATATATATATATATATACATATATATATATATATATATATATATATATATATATATTTATATATATATATATATATATATATATATATATTATATATATATATATATATATAATTTACTATAATTAATATATTTACTATAATTTTTTTCTTATGAAATGATAAAGCAACCCTTTTCTCTATGTATGAGGTCAATTTTTTTTTATTGGAGTTAAAATTAACGTAGATATATGACCGAACCTAACCAACCCTACCTAACCTAACCTAACCTATATTTATAGGTAAGGTTAGGTTAGGTAGCCAAAAAAGTTAGGTTAGGTTAGGTAGTCGAAAAACAATTAATTCGTGAAAACTTGGCTTATTAGGCAAATCGGGCTGTGCATAGTAGGCTGAGAAGTGCGTTCTGGCTACTAGGTACGACATATACATATATATATATATATATATATATATATATATATATATATATATATATATATATATATATATATATATATATATATATATATATATATATATATATATATATATATATATATATATATATATTCTATCAGTGGGGGTTACTGGAACAGAACCTCTTTGGGTGGCCGAATCTGTGGCCCATAAAGCAGCCTTATCCTTCCCACCAGGATCAGCAGGTGGGTTCTCAGGACTAAAACCTAACCACATCAAACAAATGCTCAACCCTGCACTGAGTGACATTGCACAGGGCCTCCTGGTGAAACTGACCAGATTCACCAACACTTGTATAGCGGGCAACATACCAGAGGCCATAAGACCTATCTTTTTGGGGCATCTCTCTGTGCTTTAAAGAAAAAGGATGGAGGGATCAGACCAATAGCTGTGGACAGTTCCCTCTGGCGTCTCGTCGCAATAGCTGCTGCGAGAACAGGTAGCGAGGCACCGGCCAACATACTACAGCCAGAACAGCTCGGGCTTGACATTCCACAAGGGTGCGAGGCGGCAGCTCACGCAGCTCGAGCTTTCGTTGCTAACATCTCAGACGAGAAGGCCTTGATCAAATTAGATTTCAAAAATGCCTTCAATTTAGGATGGAGGGACGCTGTACTCCGTGCGGTTCATCGTCATTTCCCTTCCCTTTACCCTTTTGTACATTCATGCTACAACATGGATCTAAAGCTACTTTTTGGGGAATATGAAATTGGCTCGCGAGAAGGCGTCCAACAGCGTGACCCCCTTGCTCTTCTCCTTCTCTGCTTAGTCATCAAACAAGTCACAGAGGTCCTGTCCAGCGAGCTTAACATCTGGTTCTTGGATGATGGTACCCTAGCTGGTTCCCAAGACTCCCTCCTGGAGAACATCAGAAAAATCCAGGCGCAACGGGCAATTTAAGGCCTGACCCTGAACTCCTCTAAGTGTGAAATAATATGTTCCAACCTGGGCATCATAGGGAGAATAGAGGGTCTTCTGCCAAATATCTATATAACTATACCTGAGGATAGCACACTTCTAAGAGCCCCCCTGGGGTTGAAAGCCACCGATGAGGTCTTTGATAAGAAAATCACCGACCTTAAGAGGTCGGCGACCTCTTAAGTTTGGATCAGATTTTTGGACTGGTTTGGACCAGATTTTCGGCGACGAAAATCTCCGTACTCGTATCGAGCAACACCTCGACCTCCTCACAGATCGACATCACCACAGCACCGAAACCAGGATAATCAAGAAACTAACAACATTATATGGAGGACCTATGGCAATTCCACGACCAAGAGATGGCTTCCTGAACCTTGCTGGAATTAACCTCACTGAGGACCAAGTCACTCTTCTAAATCTGGGTATAAACTGTCAGGTTATGTCCAGACCAAGTGAGATGGCCCGAAAAGTGGAGTTAGAGATCCTGTTGGACGACATATTCGACCTCGAGACTCAAAAGAAGGTCACTACCAAAGACACCTTACAAGCAGAACTTATTGCAGAAGGAGGAAAGAATCGAGGCAACTACAGAAGCACCATACTGTCCCCGGAGCTCAAAGCGGCAGCTAAGAGCCTTCGTGAGAACAAGGAGATAGTCGTCAGGAGAGGTGACAAGTCGCCAATATACGTCATTCTTAAAAAAGACGA
>NC_091201.1:21199888-21358660 GCF_040958095.1 Procambarus clarkii
TATTACGGAAGTTCATCCATGCCCTTTTGTTCAGCTCCTTTGCTTTCATACATTCCCTTATTAAACCACGGATTCTTCCTTTGCTTCTCTGTTGTTTCCCTGTCGGGCTGGGACAAACCTGCTTACAGCCTCCTGACATTTTTGGGTGACATAGTCCATCATGTCTTGTACGGACTTGGTTCCGAGTTCTGTGTCCCAATGTATATCCCATAGGAGTTTATTCATTTCCTCATAGTTTCCCTTTCGGTACGCCAGCCCTTTGGTTCCCAGTTCTTTTTTGGGGGTGATAATTCCCAGCTCAACCAGGTACTCAAAGCTCAATACACTATGATCACTCATTCCCAAGGGGGCTTCCAACTTAACTTCCCTTATATCCGACTCATTTAGGGTAAATATTAGATCAAGTAAGGCTGGTTCATCCCCCTCCTCTCATTCTTGTGTGTGTGTGTGTGTGTGTGTGTGTGTGTGTGTGTGTGTGTGTGTGTGTGTGTGTGTGTGTATGTGTATGTGTTGTTAAATGTGACCGATAAAATAAGATTAATAATTCTAATTTTATTATAAAAATATCAATTCTTCAAAATTCCTTTTTTATTAATGGTCTGACGCTTAGAAGCGTTTCGTAAGGCTTCTTACATTCTAAAAGACTCCTTTACACTTAACACTACACTTATGAACAACATTTATGATACACTCGATGAACCAATTAATGCACAACTATATTCTACACACTTCAATGACTATTTAATGGCAATGACTACCACATCAACAATCCTACCTAACCTAACCTAACCTAAGCTATCCTATGTTATAGATTCAGCTACTCAGAACAAGTTCCAAATAGCACGGGCTATGGTGAGCCCGTAGCTTACCTGACACAGGAGTGGGGCAAGTAGCACTGGCTATGGTGAGCCCGTAGTGAACTTACCTGGCACAGGAGCGGTGCTCAACCTATCCTAACACAACATTAGGTAAATTCATCCAAATTATCCCAATTTGTGTCAATTCCACTAAATTTTTCCTAATTGTGTCAAACCAAAACCCCAAATTCTACTAAATGTCCCTATGCACATCACATTCAGAGCACGAGTTGACTGTTAAGCGCTGTTAATGTCTATTCCCAACTCCCATTCCACGCTAGATTACAGCCAATTTTGCTAACATATTATTATGCAAAGTACGATATTAATAGGTATTTTCCTCAAATTACCACAAATCAATCACCTCGGACCTAAACTCATACGACATATACTCAGAAAAGTGATGTTTTTTGGATATGAACTAACTGCCCAGCGCCGAACTTGCAGAGGTCTTGGAGCTTTGTTGAATATTGTATCTAAATTCTTAGAAAAGTTAAGTTTTTGGATATGAACCTAACCGCACTGCACCTAACCTGCTTGGATCTGTGTTGGACATTGTATCCATATTCATAGAAAAATGATGTTTTTGAATATAAACCCAACTGTCCTTCGCCTATTAAACTTGGATTTATATTCAATATTGCAGCTATATTGTTGGGTAAGTGTTTTTGTTTTTTACACATCACCCCAACCGTCCTGGACCAAACCTCCCTTTATCTAACTCCAAATTTTCGTATTTATAGGAGGAAAGTGTTGTTTATGCAAAAGGAGGTTAGGTCCGGGACGGTTGGGTTGATGTGTGAAAACGAAAACACTACAAGAAGTAATTGAACAAGAAATGGAAATCATCAACGACCTACAAGACTCACATCTTCACAGACGGATCAGTTGATCAAGAAAGAGGTTCTGCTGGGGCAGCAGTTTACACTACCAACCATGAAGCTTACTGGAGCATGAATAGTGGGTGCTCAACATTGCAAACAAAATTACATGTCCTGAAGGAGGCAATAAACTATACAATTGAGAATAATTTGCATGATGTCATCATTCATACAGACTCTAAATCTTCGCTTCAGGCATTGTTATCCAGTCAGCACAGAGATAATATACAACTCCTCACAGAAATTCAACATATAGGAAAAGATGCCCATAATCGAGGGCTGTCAATCACCCTAAATTGGATACCAAGTCACATTGGCATAGATGGTAATGAAAAGGCAGACTCACCAGCAAAAACTGGCACTGCTCTACCTGTTGTACAGGTTCAAATACCTCCAAGTTTTACAGATTAAGGAGCAAATCAAGAAGAAAATATTCTCAATTATTAAAAGTCGCCACAGAGCCAAAGTAGCGGAAGGAAGATCCACAGCGATATGGTACGAACAAGCCACTGGTTACTCCTCTTTCAAGCTTGGCAAAAAGATATCCAGAGACATTGCAGTAGCCATACACAGACTCAGACTTGGTTACAAGTGCTGCTGGGAGGTAATGAACCCAATAGTTAAAGAGTGTCACATCTGTGGAACAGAAGCAGAGGCGCCACTATTGCACTACTTACTGGAATGTGAAGCTACTGAAGCCCTGCGCATCAAACTCAACATTAATCCAACGACAGCAGCTGCATTATATGCACATTCCACCGCGACTACAATGATTAGAAAAGCCGTTGAGGAATGGGACTCATTAGTGAGCATTCTGCATCTACATCTGCCACCAAGATAATGTTAATAAAACAAGACTAAAACCAGTGCACTAAAACAGAAGTGATAAACAAACAGGGAAAAAGGAGGAATCCCCTCCTCCATTTTAAACTTAGACTCAAATATCACAGAAACAAGGTTATCACGAATAACTGAATAATACACACGAGCTTTCAGCAATAACACAAACGAGCTGTCGGCAATAACACACTCGAGCTGTCAGTATTAATACAAGAGCTCTCAGGAATAACACACACGAGCTGTCAGCATTAACATACACGAGCTGTCAACATAAGCACACACGAGCTGTCAGCAATAACACACACGAGCTGTCAGCAATAACACACACGAGCTGTCAGCAATAACACACACGAGCTGTCATCAATAACACACACGAGCTGTAAGCAATAACAAACACGAGCTGTCAACAATAACACACACGAGCTGTCAGCAATAACACACCCGAGCAGTCAGCAATAACACACACAAACTGTCAGCAATAACACACGAGCTGTCATCAATAACACACGAGCTGTCAGCAATAATACACACGAGCTGTCAGCAATAACACACACGAGCTGTCAGCAATAACACACACGAGCTGTAAGTAATAACAAACACGAGCTGTCAGCAATAACACACACGAGCAGTCAGCTGTATTACACACGAGCCGTCAGCAATAACACACACGAGCCGTCAGCAATAACACACGAGCTGTCAGCAATAACACACACGAGCAATAACACACACGAGCTGTCAGCTGTATTACACACGAGCCGTCAGCAATAACACACACGAGCCGTCAGCAATAACACACACGAGCCGTCAGCAATAACACACACGAGCCGTCAGCAATAACACACGAGCTGTCAGCAATAACACACACGAGCAATAAAACACACGAGCTGTCAGCTGTATTACACATGAGCCGTCAGCAATAACACACACGAGCCGTCAGCAATAACACACACGAGCCGTCAGCAATAACACACGAGCTGTCAGCAATAACACACACGAGCCGTCAGCAATAACACACGAGCTGTCAGCAATAACACACACGAGCCGTCAGCAATAACACACGAGCTTTCAACAATAACACACACGAGCAATAACACACATGAGCTGTCAGCAATAACACACACGAGCTGTCAGCAATAACACACACGAGCTGTCAGCAATAACACACACGAGCTGTCAGCAATAACACACACGAGCTGTCAGCAATAACACACACGAGCTGTCAGCAATAACACACACGAGCTGTCAGCAATAACACACACGAGCTGTCAGCAATAACACACACGAGCTGTCAACAATAATAGACACGTGCTGTCAGCAATAACACACACGAGGCGTCAGCAATAACACACGAGTTATCAGCAATATCCAACGAGCTGTCTGCAATAACACACACGAGCTGTCAGCAATAACACACACGAGCTGTCAGCAATAACACACACGAGCTGTCAGCAATAACACACACGAGCTGTCAGCAATAACACACACGAGCTGTAAGCAATAACATAACACGAGCTGTCAACAATAACACACACGAGCTGTCAACAATAACACACACGAGCTGTCAGCAATAACACACACGAGCTGTCAGCTGTATTACACACGAGCCGTCAGCAATAACACACACGAGCCGTCAGCAATAACACGCGAGCTGTCAGCAATAACACACACGAGCCGTCAGCAATAGCACACGAGCTGTCAACAATAACACACACGAGCAATAACACACACGAGCTGTCAGCAATAACACACACGAGCTGTCAGCAATAACACACGAGCTGTCAGCAATAACACACACGAGCTGTCAACAATAACACACACGAGCAATAACACACACGAGCAATAACACACACGAGCAATAACACACACGAGCTGTCACCAGTAACACACAGGAGCTGTCAGCAATAACACACGAGCTGTAAGCAATAACACACACGAGCTGTCAGCAATAACACACACGAGCTGTCAGCTGTATTACACACGAGCCGTCAGCAATAACACACACGAGCCGTCAGCAATAACACGCGAGCTGTCAGCAATAACACACACGAGCCGTCAGCAATAGCACACGAGCTGTCAACAATAACACACACGAGCAATAACACACAAGAGCTGTCAGCAATAACACACACGAGCTGTCAGCAATAACACACACGAGCTGTCAGCAATAACACACACGAGCTGTCAACAATAACACACACGAGCAATAACACACACGAGCAATAACACACACGAGCTGTCACCAGTAACACACAGGAGCTGTCAGCGATAACACACGAGCTGTAAGCAATAACACACACGAGCCGTCAGCAATAACACACACGAGCTGTCATCAATAACACAAACGAGCTGTCAGCAATAACACACATGAGCTGTCAGCAATAACACAAACGAGCTGTCAGCAATAACACCAAGGAGCTATCAGCAATAGCACACGAGAGCTGTCAGCAATAACAAAAAAAGGATGTCAGGAATAACACAAACGAAAAGTCGGCAATAACACACAGGAGCTGTCTGCAATACCACACGAGCTGTCAACAATAATAGACACGTGCTGTCAGCAATAACACACACGAGGCGTCTGCAATAACCCACACGGGCTGTCATCAATCGCACATATGAGCTGTCTGCAATAACACACACGAGCTGTCAGCAATAACACACTCGAGGCGTCTGCAATAACACACACGGGCTGTCATTAATCGCACACATGAGCTGTCAGCAATAACACACGAGCCGTTAGCAATAACACACGAGCCGTCAGTAATAACACACACGAGCTGTCAACAATAATAGACACGTGCTGTCAGCAATAACACACACGAGGCGTCAGCAATAACACACGAGTTATCAGCAATATCCAACGAGCTGTCAGCAATAACACACACGAGCTGTCAGCAATAACACGCACGGAATGTCACCAATAACACACACGAGCTGTCAGCAATAACATGCACGGAATGTCACCAATAACACACACGAGCTGTCAGCAATAACACACACGAGCTGTCAGCAATAACACGCACGGAATGTCACCAATAACACACACGAGCTGTCAGTAATAACACACACGAGCTGTCAGCAATAACACACACGAGCTGTCAGCAATAACACACACTAGCTGTCAGCAATATCACACAAGAGCTGTCAGTAGTAACATAAACCAGCTGTCAACAAACACAAGCTATAAGCAATAACAGACAAGAGCGATCACTAGGTTGGTTGTGAGGGATCATCAACCCAGACACCACTAGAGGAGTTTGTGATTACCCGCGGGGAGGTGAGGGAGCATCTGCTAGATTTGGACGTGACAAAGGCTATAGGCCCGGATGGAATCTCACCATGGATACTTAAGGAAGGAGCAGAAGCTCTGTGCTTGCCACTGTCCACGGCGAACAAGTCACTGGTAACAGGTGAACTGCCAAAAATTTGGAAGACTGCCAATGTAGTCTCAATATATAAGAAGGGTGATAGTCAGGAGGCACTGAACTACAGGACCAGTGTCCCTAATTTGCATACCATGCAAGATGATGGAAACGATTGTGCAAAAAAATCTAGTGGAACATCTGGAGCTGAGGAACTTTGTAACACAATCATCAGCATGGGTTCAGAGATGGCAAATCATGCCTAACAGGATTAATTGAGTTCTAAGACCAGGCAACAAAAATCAGGCAAGAAAGAGAGGGCTGGGGAGACTGCATATTTCTGGACTGCCAGAAAGATTTTGACACAGTACCACATAAGAGACTAGTGCACAAACTGGAGATGCAGGTAGGAGTGAAAGGGAAAGTACTCCACTGGATAAGAGAGTACCTAAACAACAGGACACAGCGAGTCACCCTTGAGGGGTGAGGTCTCGGAGTGGCGGGGAGTCACCAGTGGAGTCCCACAGGGATCAGTCCTTGGACCTATACTGTTTCTGATATACGTAAATGATCTCCCAGAAGGAATTGACTCGTTCCTCTCGATGTTTGCTGATGATACAAAAATAATGAGGAGGATCAGGACAGAGGAGGATAGTATTAGGCTACAAGATGACCAAGACAAACTGAAGGAATGGTCCGACAAATGGCTACTAAAGTTCAACCAAAGTAAATGTAAGGTAATGAAACTAGGAGGAGGAACTAGGAGGCCAGTCACTGGATACCGAATGGGAGATGAAGTCCTTCACGAAACGGACAAAGAGAAAGATCTGGGAATTAATATCACGCCAAATCTGTTTCCCGAAGCCCACATCAAAATAATAACATCAGCGGCCTATGCGAGGCTGGCTAACATCATAACTGCTTTCAGAAACCTGTGTAAGGAATCCTTCAGAACCCTTGTATACCACATATGTAAGGCCATTCCTGGAGTATGCAGCCCCAGCATGGAGCCCGTATCTAGTCAAGCACAAGACGAAGCTGGAAAAAGTTCAGAGGTATGCCACTAGGCTAGTCCCAGAACTAAGAGGCATGAGTTATGAGGACAGACTACGTGAACTGCACCTCACATCGCTGGAAGACAGAAGAGCTGGGGGAGACATGATCACCACATACAAAATGCACTAGGAAGAGATATGGTGCAGGCTGCCTCCATACACTGTTTCAAATGTAGATATGACAGAGCCCAGTAGGCTCAGGAATCTGTACATCAGTTGATTGACGATTGAGAGGCGGGACCAAAGAGCCAGAACTCAACCCCCGCAAGCACAATTAGGTGAGTACTATTATCACACACGAGCGGTCAGAAACACACACACGCGAACTGTCAGCAATAACACACACGAGCTGTCAGCAATAATACACATGAACTGTCAACAGAAACACTCACGAGCTGTCAACAATAACACACACGAGCTGTCAACAATAACACACACGAGCCGTCAGCATTAACACACACGAGCTGTCAGCATTAACACACACGAGCCGTCAGCAATAACACACACGAGCTGTCAGCATTAACACACACGAGCCGTCAAAAATAACACACACGAGCCGTCAGCAATAACACACGAGCTGTCAGCAATAACACACGAGCCGTCAGCAATAACACACGAGCTGTCAGCAATAACACACGAGCCGTCAGCAATAACACACGAGCTGTCAACAATAACACACACGAGCCGTCAGCATTAACACACACGAGCTGTCAGCATTAACACACACGAGCCGTCAGCAATAACACACACGAGCTGTCAGCATTAACACACACGAGCCGTCAAAAATAACACACACGAGCCGTCAGCAATAACACACGAGCTGTCAGCAATAACACACGAGCCGTCAGCAATAACACACGAGCTGTCAGCAATAATACACGAGCTGTCAGCAATAACACACGAGCCGTCAGCAATAACACACGAGCTGTCAGCAATAATACACACGAGCTGTCGACAATAACACACACGAGCCGTCAGCATTAACACACACGAGCTGTCAGCATTAACACACACGAGCTGTTGACAATAACACACACGAGCTGTCAACAATAACACACACGAGCTGTCAACAATAACACACACGAGCTGTCAGCAATAACACACACGAGCTGTCAGCAATAACACACACAAGCCGTCACCAATAACACACACGAGCTGAAGGCAAAAAAACACGTGAATTCTCATAAATAAAGCACGCGGAAGATCACCAATAAAACATGCGAGATGCCACAAATAAAACACTATAAATCACTAATAAAATACGCGAGATGCCACCAATAAAACTTGATATGTCCAATAAAACACGTGAGCTGTCAATAATAAAACATGCGAAATATCACTTATAAATCATTCGAGATATCACCAATAAAGCACGTGAGCTGTCACCGATAAAACATGTAAGATGTCACAAATAAAACACGTGAGATGTCACCCAAAATAACACGTTAGCTGTCAACAATGAAACACTGGAGATACTACGAAAATAATACACTGAGATATCACCAATAAACCACGTGACCTCGTATTAATAAAATTCGTGAGCTCTCACCATAAATACATGTGAGCTTGTAACTATTAAAACACTCGAGATATTACTTATAAAATGCGTGAGCTGTCACAATAAAACACGCGATATATCACAATAAAACTCGTGAGCTTAACGAATAAAACAGGCGAGATTTTACTAATAAAACACTCGAGATATCACAAAAAACACGTGAGCTGTCACCAATAAAACACGCGAGATATCACCAATAGAACTCTCTCGACATATCTCCAATAAAACACGCATTTATCACAAATAAAGCACCCGAGATATTGATAATAAAACACGTGAGCTGTCACCAATAAAACACGCAAAATATCACCAATAAAGCAAGCGAGACGTCACCTATAAAACTCGCAAGGTATCACCAATAAAACACGCGAGATAGCACCAATAAAGCACGTGAGATATCATAAATTAAACAAGCGAGATATCACTAATAAATTCGCGAGATAGCACCAATAAAACACGTGAGATGCCACCAATAAAACGCAGCAGATGCCATTAATAAAACACGCGATATATCATCAATAAAACACGCGAGCTGTCACCAATAAAACTAGCGAGATATCACCCATAAAACTCGCAGGATATCACCAATAAAACACGCAAGATATCACCAATAAAACACGCAAGATATCACCAATAAAACACGCGAGATCTCACCAATAAAACACACGAGATATCACCAATAAAACAATCGAAACGTCACCTATAAAACTCTCGAGATATCACATACACAAAACGCGAGATATCACCAATAAAACACGTGAGCTGTCAGCAATAAAACACGCGAGATGTCATCCATAACACACATGAGAATCCACCAATAAAACACGTGAAGTGCGATCAATAAACCCCTGAGATATCATCAATAAAACACGCTAGATGTCACCAATAAAACACGCGAGATGTCACCAATAAAACACGTTTAATGTCACCAATAAAACACGTGACATGCCTCCAATAAAACACGTGAGATGCCATCAATAAAACACGCGAGATATCACCAATAAAACACGTAAGATGCCATCAATAAAACACGTGAGATGCCATCAATAAAACACGCGAGATATCACCAATAAAACACGTGAGATGCCATCAATAAAACACGCGAGATGCCATCAATAAAATACGCGAGATATCACCAATAAAACACGTTAAATGTCACCAATAAAACACGTGAGATGTCACCAATAAAATACGTGAGATGCCACCAATAAAACACGTTAAATAACACCAATAAAACACGTGAGATGTCACCAATAAAATACGTGAGATACTACAAATAAAACACGTGAGTCGTTTAACAATAAAACACGCGAAATGCCTCCAATAAAACTTATGAGATATCACCAATAAAACACGTGAGTTGTCATTAATAAAACATGCGAGACATCACAAAAGAACACGCGAAATCACCAATAAAATACGATAGATGCCACAAATAAAACATCCGAGATGTCTCCAATAAAACAAGCGAGATGTCTCCAACAAAATACGCTAGATATCACCAATAAAATACGCTAGATATCACCAATAAAATACGCTAGATATCACCAATAAAATACGCTAGATATCACCAATAAAATACGCTAGAGATTGGTGATATCAATGAAACACTCGAGATATCACCAATTAACACGTTATATGCCACGAATAAATCACGTGAAATGCCACCAATTAAACATGCGAGATGTCACCAACAATACACGTGAGTCGTCACCAGTAACACGCGAGATATCACCTATAAAACACGTGAAATTCCACCAATAAACCACGCAAGATATCACAAATAACGTGAGTTGTCACCAATAAAACACGCGAGGTGTCACCAATAAAACATGTGAGACATTACCAATATAACACGAGAGATGTCACAAATAAAACGTGCGAGATATCACCAATAAAACATGCAAGTTGTCACCAATAATACACACCAGATGTCACCAATAAACCTCCCGATATATTACCAATGAAACAAGGGGAGTTGTCACCAATAAAACACGCGAGATGCCACCAATAAACCACGCAAGATATCACAAATAACGTGAGTTGTCACCAATAAAGGACTCGAGATATCACCAATAAAACACGCAAGATGTCACTAATAAAACACTCGAGATATCACCAATAAAACACTCGAGATATCACAGTATACAACACGCGAGATATCACCAATAAAACAGGCAAGATGTCACTAATAAAACACAGAGACATCACTAATCAAACACTATCACTTACAGATATCGCTTACTAATGTGAATTGTAACTAAACAAAACGCGAGATGCCAGCAACAGAACTCTTGAAATATCACTAATAAAACACGCGAGAGGGCAGCAACAAGACACTCGAAATATCAATGATAAAACATGTTAGCTATCACCTATAACTCACGCGATATGTCACCAATAAAACACGCGAGATACTACCAATAAAACACGTGAGCTATCATCAATAAAACACGCGAGATATCACCAAAAAACACGTGAGATATCACCAATAAAACACACGAAATATCACCAATAAAACACGCAAGATATCACCAATAAGACACGTGAGCTATTAACAATAAAACAAGAGAGATATCACCAATAAAACACGAGAGATATCACTAATAAAACACGTGAGATATAACCAATTGAAACACTCGAGGTACCACAAATAAAGCACGTGAGATGTCACCAATAAAATATTAGCAGACAAGATACAAACATGTTGGTGGCGGAGGCTTTGTCTTCAATATTAATACAGCGCTTCCTCCTGTGTTAGGAGTGCTTGTATTAACGACGTGGACCATAGTACACATACCGACGAACAACGAAATAAGACATTAGAAGTCGGCACTATTGAGTTGGACAAACCTGAAAACTATTTTCTACTTATGTTGCAAAAGATAAACTAAAATAACCTAACCTTCCTAGGCCTAACAAACTATATCTGAGACCTAATATAGTACATATGTGTGCTATACTAGGACTAGGAATATTTAAGTTCGTTTTTAGCTTATTTATGTCAGACTCTATATAGTAAATAGTAAAAGGTTCTACTATTTAATTGCTTGAATTTGGCTGGGTGACCAGCGCCGGGTCAAGGTGTGCACAGCGACCTGCTCTCAGTGTTACCCTGGCTGTGTCCGGACCGGGGGCGCGGCCCTCCGGTCGCTTGTTTGGCGACATGAGGCACCTTCTTTTATCTGTCCGCCATTCAGAGACGATTGGATGGGAACTTTATGGCCGGGCGTCATACCTGGCAGTAGACTGTGGTCGTCCTGGATATGTTCCGTGTTAATGTAGTAGATGTTTGTAGAGTGCAGCTTCTTACGAACCACCGAGTGCTTGTTAAGTTCAGCTCTCCGCCTGTTTAGAAGTATCTAGCGGCCCGTTATGAAGGTCGTTTGTTCTCCCTCCCTGCTGACGGTGATACCGGCACTGTTTTTGATCGCTGCTGCTCCCTCACGTATGTGGCTCTGTATGGGGGTCCTGTTCGAGTTCTTGGACGGGTTACTACGTCGTTACCTTGGTAACTATGAAACCGTGGTCACCCTATGTCTCAAGTCTCCTGTTCCGTCGACTGTCACGTCGATGAGGTACACCTTGCGCGCCTTCTACGCTGGACAGCCCTGGCCATGTTTTAGGTGTGGCCTTGAGGGGCACAAGGCGGCAGGCTGTTGTGGTGTAGCAGCGGCTCTCGTGAATTTGTTTAGGGAGGAGGATTTTCACCCGTTGGTGACTCTGAACCTGACGCCTTGTGATGGTGTGGTGGGGAAGACTTCAATGCCGTCTGCTGCCCGGGTGGTGATGCCGAGTTCATCGGCTTGCATAACCGTGAGTGCGGTTGATGGTGTAGGTGTCGAGGTGGTGGTGTGAGGACCCGCCCCCACAGTCGACTCCCTCGCTTCCACCGGCTGTGCCTACCCTGTCTTCAGTTCCAGTGTCGCCTGTGGGGGTGTGGGCTTGTGCCCCCTGTTGTCGAAACTGCTGTGCTTCGCGATCGCGCTTTTCGTGGTATGGTGCGGCCACCCTAGAGCTCTACTAGGGTGCCTCTTGCGAGTCGTGACTGTTCCGAAGATCAACGGCCTGTGTCCAAACGTTCCTGGAGGATTCGGAGTGTGTCGTCCCTTGTGCGTGGGCTGACATGCAGGAATTTGAGGACTCTGTTAGCGCTTCCCCTGTGGAGTGCGATGTTGGTGTGCTGGGGGCTGATGTGATGTTGGCGGTGGCGTGGACCCCATTTTGGAGGTGGGGGTTGGTGTGGGGACTTTGGTTCCTGACTCGGCTGCCTCGCCCGAGTCTGTGTTCCGGTTCCCCGTGGGGAGTGGTTCCCCCCTGCCGATGATGATGGTAGGCCTAGTGAGTTGGTTATGGTCCTGTAGAAGGCTACTCTCCCAATGTATTCCGTGCCCTCACTCCTTGTTCTATCGGCGGTGGTGTTAACGCCTCTCCGACCTTCGTCTTCGATGTACCCTGCTCTGGTGCGGTCGCTTCTGTCCAGGCCACCGCCTGATTTAGTGATTCCGGAGTTCATGATGCGCCTGCGTCATCGTGGGGATGTCCGCCCTAACGATGAGGAATGGCAGACTTGGAATGCGTACTGTAAGCAGTATCCAAACAACCTGTCCTCTTAAAAAGAACGTCGCTTTTGGCCGTTTGCCCGTATGGCCGAATTTGGACGTAATTTGAAAATGAAAAAATATGAAAATAAATTTGGGACTTTTTTTTCAACAACAGTAAGTTAAGGGTCCTCTGATAGGTTAGGTGGGCAGGAAATTCTCATAAAGTTTCAAAACGTTATGAAAAACGTGAATTGAAAGTTATCTATTCTAACCTTACAGAGTCGACCGGACGACTCAAACAGAAAACGGAACAGTACGTCACTTTTGTGAGTCGATTTCATTTCAAATTACGTCCAAATTTGGCCATAGAGCGCATACGAGCCACAAGTGACGTTATTTTTAAGAGGACGGGTTGGTGTGTTTCCAGAGAAATATGGGCGTGATTGAGTTTGTTCCTATTACTCCGGGTTCCTGTACGCTCCGGTGTTGTGTTGTTTTTGTAGTTGCGTGTGCATGTGTGGGGTTGGGTTTCTCTTGTTCCCGGTTCCTGCGTGGTCCTGTGTTTATGCCTGTGGGTTTGGGTGTGTGGTTGTGGTTTCTGTTTTCTGATTCCTGTACGTCCCGGTTTTTTGTTACGGTGTGTGTCTGCGTATGGTTGTGGGGGGTTTTATTTTATTTAACTTGTCATGCTTCTTCTTCTTGTCTTTATTGTAGTTAGTTTTATGAATAAAGTTCTGTCTTTCCCGCTTCCTGGTTCCTGTGTTCGGGTCCTGTATTTGTGTGCGATGTTTTTTTTTGTGCTGTCCGTGTGGCCCTTTTGGATTGTTTTGTCTCATATGTTTCTATATACATTGCCATGTTTCCTTTGTGTCCGTGGTAATGTTTTGTTTTGTGTCCGTGGTAATGTTTTGTTTTGTGTCCGTGGTAATGTTTTGTTTTGTGTCCGTGGTAATGTTTTGTTTTGTGTCCGTGGTAATGTTTTGTTTTGTGTCCGTGGTAATGTTTTGTTTTGTGTCCGTGGTATGTGTTTTGTGTCCGTGGTATGTGTTTTGTGTCCATGGTATGTGTTTTGTGTCCATGGTATGTGTTTTGTGTCCGTGGTATGTGTTTTGTGTTTCCTCTTTTGTGCTCTGTTTCATTGTTTTTTAGCCTATTTTTTTTAGTGTTACTGTTCTTGAGTTTATGTCTCATGTTCGATGTTCATTGTGAGATTTTTTCCCGGGTCTGGGTTTTTGTTTTTGTTCATCATGTAATATAATTTTTTATTGTATTTCTTGTAGTTTTATAAATATTTTGTTTTTTTTAAATTGCTTAGCACATCAATCTTTGTACTACCTAAACAGGTGAATGGGTTGTATAATAAACAACAACGCTGGTGTCCCTGACGATTTTTTTTCTTTTTATTGATAAAGCCATTAAATACACATAAAAACAGACAGGCAAACCACATAAGCAGCGAACATTAAAGCATAAAACAAAACATGAAACAACAGAGAAAGGATACACAAAACCAAAAAACAAAACAAGCATACAACAGAAAGCATGAAATAAAAACAACACAGAACGATGTGGAATCAAAACAACAATTACAAATCTAGGTACACAAGCTAGCCTAAGGGGCCACACAAGCAAGACAAATAGCAAAGACAGACATGAATCCATAACCGGAACACGCAGGGACCGGGAAATAACACAAGAAATGACACCCACACATACAAACAAAACAAAACAAGCACCGGAACACGCAGGAACCGGCAAACACACACGAACGCGCGCACACACGGCAAGTCCTGCCTCACAGGGTTACTTGAATTCTATGACCAGGCAACAAAAATCATGTAAGAAAGAGAAGGGTGGGCAGACTGCATATTTTTGGATTGCCAGAAAGCCTTTGATACAGTACCACACAAGAGGCTAGTAAAAAAGCTGGAAATGCAGGTTGGAAAGAAAAGGAAGGTACTCCGTTGGATAAAGGAGTACCTAAGCAACAGGAGACAACAAGTCAATGTGAGGGGTGAGGTCTCAGATTGGCGTGACGTCACCACTGAAGTCCCGCAGGGGTCAGTCCTTGGACCTATACTGTTTCTGATATATGTAAATGATCTCTCAAAGGGTATAGACTCGTTTCTCTCAATGTTTGCTGATGATGAAAAAATTATGAGGAGGATTGAAACAGAGGATGATAGTAGGAGGCTACAAGATGACCTAGACAGACTGAGTGAATGGTCCAACAAATGACTGTTGAAATTCAACCTGAGTAAATGCAAAGTAATGAAACTAGGCAGTGGAAACAGGAGCCCAGACACAGGATACAGAATAGGAGATGAAGTACTTAATGAAACGGACAGAGAGAAAGATCTAGGAGTTGATATCACACCAAACCTGTCTCTTGAAGCCCACATAAAAAGAAAAAAATCTGCAGCATATGCGAGGCTGGCTAACATCAGAACAGCCTTCAGGAACCTGTGTAAGGAATCATTCAGAATCTTGTATACCACATATGTAAGACCAATCCTGGAGTATGCGGCCCCAGCATGGAGACCATACCATGTCACGCACAAGACGAAGCTGGAAAAAGTTCAAAGGTATGCCATTAGAATAGTCCCAGAACTAGGAGGCATGAGTTACGAGGAAAGGCTGCGGGAAATGCACATTATGACACTGGAAGACAGAAGAGTAAGGGGAGACATGATCACAACCTACAAAATGGAGACATCTTGCCGCGGACATCCAAAGAGACAGGAGACGCCGCATGAAGAGACGGAGCAGGCAGGGGCGGCTGAGACGGGGCGGCAGGGGCAGGGACGTCGGAGGTGGGGAAGCTGGTGGCAGGAGAGGGTCCACCCCAAATCCCACGTCAACATCCACACCACCACTCAACACCGGGGCAGAAACCGGCAGGGAATCATCACATGGTCCAGCACATGGAGATTGGTCCAGGGCCGAAAACGGGGGAAAATCCTCCTCCTGGAAGAGGTTAACAGGGGTGACCATGCGCACCTTACACCCCGCGGCCAGGTGACCCGGTAGGCCGCAATTGAAACATGTCCGAGGTTGTCCTGCGTGAAAAACACGAATCAGGAACCCCAACAGCATGATGGAGGACGGGACAGGATCCTGGAGGCGCATGGTGAGAGTGCGGGTCCCACACGGTACCCACTTCCACCTCCCGGTAGGAAAGGCATTCATCCTCACATGTAGGACCACCCCAAACCGGCGAAAGTACCGACGTAGGAGATCCTCAGGGAACTCAAAAGGCATCCCATGCACTGCCACATACGTCGAGGCTCCACAACTGTCTGAGAGGGTCACCAACCCACCATCTCCAGGAAGATCTAACAAGCGCCCATCATAGCGCATGACGAGATCTTGATAAATTGCCGGCGAGCCAAATTTGACAATCGCCCGCAGTCCGGCAAGCAATTGCACACCACACACAGACTTCACTGTGACACGTAGCCTATCTATCATCACCACCTCCACAGCGTGGGAGGAAGCAATCCCAGAGAACTCCAGGCCAATGGAGGCCTGCCTGGTGCCAGGGGGCACAGGCCCCCCCATGATTGCAGACCGTCATGGCCCCAGGGGTCCCTCAGCAGAAACACAGGACACAAGCCACGTCAGTAGCAACACCGAGGTCCTCACTCCTCACAGGGTTGTCAACAACTGCAGTGGCCGGATGGAACAACCAACCCCACGACAGCCGGAGCAGTTCTCCACCAACCCTGACGATTGATCGACCAGTATTTACAACCATGTAGGTTTAACAAGTGTATCACATAAAGGCGTTAATCAGTCCTCCAGCATCTGAAAGTCAACTTTACTTACCCCCCCCCCTGCCCCAGGGTTCGTTGCAGGAGAAAAGAGAAATATTCTAAGCCTTAATGTGCGTCGTAGCGACAGATGCGTGTCACTCTAAAGTATTTACGTAGTGATAATTTCGCATCAGTACCTATGGGGGACCTGCTGCATGGGTAACAGCTTCTCCCCAGTATCTACCTACCCTGGTTTTGCGTCCTGGAGTGGCCACTCTAAACATCCTCCAAACAAAGTCCCAAAAGTGATTCCATGCACCCGCCATTGGAAATACACGTGATGCGTGTTTATGAATGAAAACGGTTTACACACGATTCACAACTAATTATGTTCAATTTTGTTCGAACACTTCTGAAACAAGTGCTTCACTTGCGAATTTTGTTCGAACCACGATGCTATAAATGCTTCACGCACGTACTACAAATACAAATAATCGCCAACAGAACTTAAACACCTAACCTAACCTATGCATATATATGCACAATCTATATAAATAAAAATGGAAATGTTCGTTTGTTCAAAATGGCTAATCTCCGAAAGTTCTTCACCGATTGCTTTGAAATTTTCACATAATGTTCCATTCGCATCCGGTCAAGTTTTTATATGCATACTATATAGATGACACGTCTGTGACAGTAAAAAACAAACACATGCTTTTTCTGAAAAACTGTGTTTTTCATGTGGTTTTCATGTGAGGGGAAACCCTCTTCGAAACCTGTTTACCGATTGGTTTGAAATTTTGACACAACGTTGCATTCGAATAGGTGCATCTTTTTATATATCTATCATATACATGCCTTACCTGTGACAGGAAAAACATGCATTTTTTGAAAAACAGCGCCATCTGTTGAACGTAAGAGCAACACATACTGTAACCTGCAAAATTTCTTCCCCAATTGCTTTGAAATTTTGACACAACGTTGCATTCGAATAGGCGCGTCTTTTTATATACCTACTATATCGATGCCACCCCTGTGACAGGTAAAAAACATGCGTGTTTGAAAAACAGCGCCATATGTTGCACATAAAAGCAACATTCACGCTATGCTAAATATGTCACAAATTCCATTTCAAGGTTTCCGATTGCACTGATAATTTTTTTTCATAGATTTTGATTTATTTTATTTTTTATTGAACTATTTTGTGTGACATTGTGTTGGAATTGAGCTGTGTTGTTTAACATACCGTTCATTTCGTAAGTATAAGTATAGATGCCACACCTGTGACAGGTAAAACTATGCTTTTCTTGACAAACAGCGCCATCTGTTGTATGTAAGAGCAACACACATGCTATACTAAATATGTTACAATTTCATTTCAATGTTTCTGATTGCATTGATAAATTGAATTTTCATAGATTTTGATTTATTTTCATTTTGATTTAATTATTTTGTGTAAATTGCATTGGAATTCAACTGTGTTGTTTACCATACCGTTCATTTCGTGAGTATAGTTTATTTTTTATTAGTTCATCTTTTCATTTCATATTTTAACTGTTTTTCTTATACTTCAGTGATGGGAACATCAGATCACTTGATGTTCCCAATTTTCTGATGGGAACATCAGACCATTTGGGAAGGCATCGGACGAGGGAATGAGGAATGGTGGGGATGAGGAGGGGACGGAAGTGAGAGATGGTGGGGAGGATGTGAGGACAAGGGAGGGGGGTAATTGTGGGGAAGGACGAGGGGGACGAAGGAGTTTGGGATGGTGGGGACGAGAGGATGGGGGAATGGAGAATGGTGGAGAGGACAAAGGGACAGAAGAGTGGGGCATGGTGGGAAGGAAGAGGGGATGGTGGAGTGGGGAATGGTAGGGAGAACGAGGGGACGGTGGAGTGGGGAATGGTTGGGAGGCCGAGGAGTGCCTGGTGGGGGAGGAGTAGGGGACAGGGAAGGTTGCTGTGGCTCAGCATCGCGTATTCGTTGCTGAGCCACAGCAATGCGTGGCCGGGTACTGCTAGTATGATAATATATTATAATACTAGCTGTACCCAGCCACAGCAACCTTTCCCTGTCTCCCAGTCCTCCCCACCATCCCCCTTCCCCTGTTTCCTTGTCCTCCCAACCATTCCTTACTCACCCGTCAACTTATCTTCCCATCTATTCCCCACTCCCGCATTCCCTCGTCCTCCCCACCATTCCCCCCCCTTCCCCGTCCCCTTGTTCTCCCCACCATCTCCCACTCCCCCATCCCCTCGTCCTCCAAACCATCCCCCACTCCCCTGTCCGCTTGTCTTTCCCACCATTCTCCATTCATCTGTCCCCTCGTCCCCATCACTCCCAACTCCCCCGTTCTCTTGTCCTCTCCACCATTACCCTCTTCCCTGTCCCCTCGTCCTCCCCACCATCCCCCACTCCCATCCCCTCGTCCTTCCCACCATTCCCCACTCCCTCGTCCAATACATTCCCTAATTATCTAATTTTCCCATCACTAAAATATAAGAAAAACAGATACAAAACGAAATAAAAAGAATGGTATAATACAAAAAATAAACTTTTCTCATGAAATGAATGGTATAGTAAACAACACAGCTCAATTCCAATGCAATTTCACACAATATAATTCAATCAAAATGGAAATATATAGAAATCTATGAAAATTCAATTTTTCAATAAAATCATTAACACTGAAATGAAATTGTGACATATTTAGTATAGCGTGTGTTGCTCTTACATGTAACAGATGGCACTGTTTTTTTTTAAAAAAACATGTTTTTACCTGTTACAGGTGTGGCATCTATACAGAAGGTATAAAAACATGCACGTATTCGAATGGAATGTTGTGTCAAAATTTCAAAGCAATCGATGAAGAACTTTCGGAGATTAATGCATGTGTTGCTCCTACGTCCAATAGATGGCGCTGTTTAAAAAAAACAACCTGTATTTTCCAGTCACAGGTGAGGTATGTATATAGTAGGTATGTAAAAACACGTGCCTGTTCGAATGCAATGTTGTGTCAAAGTTTAAAATCAATCGGTAAAGAGGTTTCGATGATTTCCCTCACATGAAAAACACATTTCCCCCCCCAAAAAAACATGTTTTATCCCCGTCACAGACGTGAAATCTACATAATATGTATATAAAAACCCGCTTGGATGCGAATGGAACGTTGTGTCAAAATTTCAAAACAATCGGTGAAGAACTTTTAGAGATTGTCAATTTTGAACATACGAACATTTACATTTTTATTTATATAGATTAATTTATATATGATAAAATTCACGTTTTGAATGAACAGCATGTTCAAATTTATGAATGCGTCTGTGGGGTCGACCGCTGAATGTAATGGACTTGAGTCGAGGACGGGTTGCCAAACCGACAACCAGAGCGCATCTCTATAGTCTCCTGAGGCTTATGGATACTTACTACTTCCTAAATCATATAATCATTGATGCGCAGATGAGTAATTATATTCTCGACACAAAGTAATTACAACGTCATGATGTCCGGGGATTGGTTGACTTGCCGCGTGGCGAGTCCTCGAGGCTCCACAGGGACGAGTGTCAACAAAGAGGCTCCACAGGGACGAGTGTCAACAAAGAGGCTCCACAGGGGGCCTCCTGTAGGGCCTCGTAGCCTGGTGGATAGCGCGCAGGACTCGTAATTCTGTGGCGCGGATTCGATTCCCGCACGAGGCAGAAACAAATGGGCAAAGTTTCTTTCACCCTGAGTGCCCCTGTTACCTAGCAGTAAATAGGTACCTGGGAGTTAGTCAGCTGTCACGGGCTGCTTCCTGGGTGTGTGTGTGTGTGTGTGTGGTGTGGGAAAAAAAAAAAAAGTTAGTAAACAGTTGATTGACAGTTGAGAGGCGGGCCGAAAGAGCAAAGCTCAACCCCCGCAAAAACACAACTAGTAAACACAGGGACGAGTGTCAAGAAAGAGGCTCCACAGGGACGAGTGTCAACAAAGAGGCTCCACAGGGACGAGTGTCAACAAAGAGGCTCCACAGGGACGAGTGTCAACAAAGAGGCTCCACAGGGACGAGTGTCAACAAAGAGGCTCCACAGGGACGAGTGTCAACAAAGAGGCTCCACAGGGACGAGTGTCAACAAAGAGGCTCCACAGGGACGAGTGTCAACAAAGAGGCTCCACAGGGACGAGTGTCAACAAAGAGGCTCCACAGGAACAGGTGTCAACGAAGAGGTGAGTGCAACTCTCCACAAGACCAGTACAGGTTTGTGATCAGCAAGCTGGTCGCTGGCCAGCCATTAACCTTATACATTACTCTTGGTTATATTCCGGGAGATCCAGTTGGTTATACTCCAGGAGATCCAGTTGGTTATACTCCAGGAGATCCAGTTGGTTATACTCTGGGAGAACCAGTTGGTTATACTCCGGGAGAACCAGTTGGCTATACTCCAGGAGAACCAGTCATCACACCAGAGTACCTAATCTTTCCAAACTCTTCACAATTCAAGAATTAGTGCATATGTGGCCATCCTGACCTAGGTGTTCCAGGCCCGGCGTCACCTCCTCATAATTCAGCCCGTCCTCCTAAGGTTTCCCAACGTCAAGAAACTGTCGTAGTAAAGTGCCCTTATACAACCTACTAGAGAACCCAAAACAGAAAACGACACAGTATACCAATTTCGCGAGCCGCTACTATTTTTAAGCACAGCAGAGATTGGCTTAGGGAGAGTATGACCTCCAGAGTGGCTCTGTGTATAACTTCCTGCTGGGAATACTTTCGCTACTTCATTAAGTAAATATCAAAAGAAGGCACCAAGCCGGGAAGGCTTTGTGGCAAAGTCAAATGTGCAGGATGTTCAAAAGACGTTAAATATAACTAAGGATGCCAATACGAGAACAAAAGTACATAAGGCGAACGACATCAAAGGTATCTGATTCACCAAGAATTCTATCGAGGGATCTTGCCTACCTTGAGGTTGTTCGACAAGTGTTGGACTTGAGGTTGGGCAAGTGACCGCGAGGGACGGTCGGGAAGCAGGACACACGCACGTCCTGGAAGTCCGGACATTCAACATGGATATGCACGAACGTAAGAGGGACAATGCAGTCTGGACAACTTCGTTGTGTCATGTGACACACTTGTGTCAACGACAGGGATTGTTAGGTTGTGTTAGAGAGGTGGAATTGTAAGTTGAGACGTCACCTGTCCTCGCAGCCCACGCGGTTCTCTTTATAAAGCTAATGTACACCTCTTCCCAATACTTTTGCTCTCACCAGTAAAACACCTCCTGTCACAAATAAAACATATGTTATCACAAATACAACACATGTTATCACAAATAAAACACATGAGCTATCACCAATAAAACACACGAACTGTCACCAACAAAACACTTGGTATTAGTGATAAATTGGTGATAAAAGACGTGTCATCACCAATAAAAAATTTTGGTGATAAAATTTTGTATTGGTGATAAAACATTTTATTGGTGATAAAACACGTGGCATCACCAATAAAACAAGCGGTTTCACCAATTAAACACGGGTATCACCATTAAAAGACGTGATTTCACCAATAACCACGTGACATCACCAATAAGCACGTGGTATCACCAATAAGCACGTGGTATCACCAATAAAACATGTGGTATCACCAACAAAACATGTGGTATCTCCAATAAAACACGGGTGCCGAGTTCATTAACGTACACGAGTCGCATACATTAAACCCCGAGCGGTGTTCCCATTAAAGCATGTGAGCTGTCACCATTAAATAACGTCCCAATTACCTGGACTGCCAATTAGTTGGGTTCATGCATCATCGCCTGCTGATATAATTGGTTTATTTTTGGACACAACTGTACTTAATTTTTTCATGTTAATTGTGTACCGTGCGCATTACTCTTCGAGAATATTTGTACTTTAATTATTGTATTCGATATTTGTGTACTGTTTATATTATTTATTACAGAGCAGTTTTCGTTGTCTTTTGTAAGTATTTTGTATCGTGTATAATTTAATAATCATAAGTATAATTTAATAGTGTAATTTATACACTATATTACTAACAATGGGTTACGACGGCGAAGTAACCTTCTGTGGATGTCTCTGGTACAGTACTCACCTGGTTGAGCTTGCGGGGGTTGAGCTCTGGCTCTTTGGTCTCGCCTCTCAACCGTCAATCAACTGGTGTACAGATTCCTGAGCCTACTGGGCTCTATCATGTATACATTTGAAACTGTGTATGGAGTCAGCCTCCACCTACATCACTTCCTAATGCATTCCATTTGTTAACTACTCTGACACTGAAAAAGTTCTTTGAAACATCCCTGTGGCTCATTTGGGTACTCAGTCTCCACCAATGTCCCCTTTTTCGCATACAGCATAACAGGAACAGAGGAAAGCATGATAGCCAGAGGTAACAGGGGAACAGGGAAAAGTCAAGGTGATGAAATGAAGAAAATGTTCGCCCAGCTTTTGGAGGATATCAATAGCGAGATGCAGGGAATGATGAAGTAAATGTAGAATGAAATAAGCAACCTGAAAAGAGAGCTGACAGCAGCAAAGGAGGTGATTAGATCCTTCAATGAGAACAATGTTGATGCTGAGACTCATATAATCATCCAGGGAGAAGGTGGAAATAGTATACTGGAAGAGAATGCCACTATAAAAGCAACATTTGCAGAAATGCTAATAAAAAATAACTCTGAAGTAATGTCCACAGTGATGGAGGTAGGCCATGAAAGCAGCCACCTCACAGGAAGCGGCACGCTCCACTAGCCAGCTGCTGGAAGAAAAAGATCAGTGATAGCTGTGGGTATTAAAGAGCTGGAAGGATCCAATAGGACAGAGTGGAATGATAAGGACAACGGGGCAGTGAATGAAATACTGAAAGCACTAGAGATGGAAGGGGCTGAGCATAGAATTGAGAAGGTTTTCAGGCTAGGCTGGTACAACAAAGACTGAGACCGTGTGTTAAAGTTAGTGTTTGCAAACGAGAACACAAAGGAGATGATTCTAACAAGGAAAAGCCACCTGCACTATGTGGGAGAATTAAAAAAAGTATTCCTCCAGAGGGACATGATGATGGAGGAGAGCCATGGCGGCAGAAGCAAGGAAGAAGCGCAGGGCGAGAGGGGAAAACCAGGAAATCACAGCTCCCAACACAACATCCTCAGAGGTGAGGGGGGAACCCACAATCAGCTATGAAGTAACACCAGAGGGGAGGGCAACCCTACCACCCTCCTCTGCATAGAAACCCCCCCCCCCTACTACAAACCCTCCCTGCCCCCACTCAAATGCTCAGCCAAATCTCCCTTCTCCCACACCCCATTCCCACCCTGCTACCCCTCCCCACCTCCCACTATGTCCCCCCTCCCCTCTTTTTCTTCCGGTTCTCCCTCCCCTTTCATCCCATACCCTCCCTGCCCCCCCCTCCTTCACTAGACACCCCACCCCTCACATCAGCATCCTCTGAGACCCGTTATCCACCTCACAAATCCTCACACCCATAGAACAGCTTCCCCCACCAGCAGAACACTCACCAAGGAGGCTAATTTGAGAAGGGTCAGAAGAAAGTGAGCCTCAAGGCGATGTACACTAACATAGATGGAATTACAAATAAAGCAAATGAACTTGGAGAATGGGTACTAGAAGAAAACCCAGACATAATAGCACTCACAGAAACAAAGCTGACGAAAACCATAACAAATGCAGTGTTCCCACAGGACTATGGATGACTATGTTATATGTATGACTATGTTATGGACTATGTTATGAGGAAAGAGAAAGAAGGAAGAGGAGGTGGTGGTGTAGCTCTGCTGGTAAGAAAAGGCTAGAACTTTGAGGAGATGGTTATTCAGGGCTGTGAAAGTTTCAGTGACTACATAACAGGCACCATAACAACTGGAGGACAAAAAATTATAGTCGTAGTCATATATAATTCACCACCAAATGACAGAAGACCCAGACAGGAATATGATAGAAACAACATGGCCACCATTATCATAATAGAGAGAGCATCTTCTGTTGCTAGCAGGAATGGTTCTGGACTACTAACCATGGAAGACTTCAGCCACGGGAAGATAGATTGGGAGAACCGAGATCCGCACTGGAGGACCAGAAACATGGAGACCTAAGCTGCTGGACGTGGCAACAAGACACTTTCTAAGCCAGCACATCAAGAAACCAACAAGAATGAGAGGAGATGAACCAGCTATTCTCGATCTTATATTTACCCTAAATGAGTGGGATATAAAGGAAGTTAAGATGGAAGCACCCTTGGTAATGAGTGACCACAGTGTATTGAACTTTGAGTACCTGGTAGAGCTAAGAATTATCTCCCCCAAAAAAGAATAAGGAAACAAAAGGCTGGCATACCGAAAGGGGAACTATGAGGAGATGAGAAGTTTGCTAAGGGAAATACCTTGGGACACAGACCTCAGAGCTAAGTCTGTACAAGATATGATGGACTATGTCACCCAAAAGTGTCAGGAGGCAGTAAACAGGTTCATCCTGGCCCATAGGGAGAGACAGGCAGGTATAGCTGGTAAGGTGCTTCAGTGGATAAGGGAGTACACAAGTAATAAGAAGCAGAGAGTTACGGTGAGGGGTGAGAACTCAGATTGGCGTGAAATCATCAATGGAGTCCCACAGGGCTCTGTACTCGGTCCTATCTTGTTTCTGATATATGTAAATGATCTCTCAGAGGGTATAGATTCATTTCTTTCAATGTTTGCTGACGCTGCCAAAATTATGAGAAGGAATTAAGACAGAGGAGGACTGCTTGAGGCTTCAAGAAGACCTAGACAAGCTGACGGAATGGTTGAACAAATGGTTGTTAGAGTTTAACCCAAGCAAATGTAATGTAATGAAGATAGAAGTAGGGAGCAGGAGGCCACATACTAGGTATCATCTGGGAGATGAAATTCTTCAGGAGTCAGAGAGAGAAAAAGACTTGGGTGTTGACATCACGCCAGACCTGTCCCCTGTAGCCCATATCAAGCGGATAACATCAGCGGCATATGCCAGGCTGGCCAACATAAGAACGGCATTCAGAAACATTGTGTAAGGAATCATTCAGAACTTTGTATACCACATATAGTCAGGCCAATCCTGGAGTATGCAGCCCCAGCATGGAGTCCATATCTAGTCAAGGATAAGACTTAACTGGAAAAGGTTCAAAGGTTTGCCACCAGACTAGTACCTGAGCTGAGAGGTATGAGCTACGAGGAGAGACTACAGGAATTAAACCTCACTTCGCTGGAAGACAGAAGAGTTAGGGGGGACATAATCACCACATTCAAGATTCTCAAGGGAATTGATAGGGTAGATAAAGACAGGCTATTTAACACAAGGGGCACACGCACTAGTGGACACAGGTGGAAACTGAGTGCCCAAATGAGCCACAGAGATATTAGAAAAACTCTTTTAGTGTCAGAGTGGTTGACAAATGGAATGCATTAGGAAGTGATGTGGAGGCTGACTCCATACACAGTTTCAAGTGTAGATATGATAGAGCCCAATAGGCTCAGGAACCTGTACACCTGTTGATTGACGGTTGAGAGGCGGGACCAAAGAGCCAGAGCTCAACCTCCACAAGCACAATTAGGTGAGTACAATTAGGTGAGTACATGCACACAAACACTGAGGAAGGACAGAAGGGAGTTAGTTTCAGGGTGATGTACTCGACAATAGGTGGAATTACAAGCAAGGGAGGTGAACAAAGGGAAAAAGCACAAGAAGTGAACCCAGTTGTAATTGGACTCACAGAAACAAAACTCTCAGGAATAATAACGAATACGAATGTTTCCCCAGGACTACACTGTAATAAGGAGAAAGAGGGAAGTTTTGAGGAAACTATTATTCTGGGCTGCGAGGGGTTCCGAAACTTCATAACAAGCACCATGACGATGGGAGGACCAAGATATAAGTATATATATACAGTGATATATAACCCACCACCAAATGAAAGAAGAACCAGGCAAGAGTATGACAGGAACAACAAGGCGGGTAACACTAGAGAGCAGCTGCTGCTGCACCTGTAGAAATCGATCCCATCTACTCATCATGGGGAATTTCAATCATGGAAGGATAGACTGGCAAAACAAGGAATTGCATGGAGGTTAGGAAACATGGGGAGCTAAACCAGGGTTGCCAGATTGGGCTACAAGTAGCGAATTGGGCTACTTTTGAGAGCCCCATGCTCCCAAATTTTTAATTTCGCTACTTGCGACTTTTTGGGCTAGTTTAAACGCAAGTTGGGCTACTTTGGGCTATTAAATATTAAGAAACTCAATGATGATTATTTATACTTTAATAATATAATCTGTACAAATCACAGTCCGAGTCCAAAAGCCTGACTGACTAGACCATTTACCGCAGGAGAGCCCTGGTCAGAGACCGGCCCCTGGGGACGTTGATCCTAGGAACCTTTGAAAGAAAAAGTAACCGCAAGGCAAGGCAATCCTCCCCCAGGGGCAATAGATTTCCCAACCTTAATTGTTAATAATAGCTTCATCCCAAAAGCTACACCTGGTTCCACAGATCTTCATTAAGGGGAGAAAGTTATCTAGAAATTTCCAGATTGATAAATGATGGGAAAGATCCCTTACAGTTAATACCTTTGTCAGGAAGACGATGGTTGGCAAGGAGCGGTAGTGTAAAGCGGCCGTTTGATCAGTGGGGTTCTCTAACAACTCATTACCAAATAGCTTTTTCCTCTTGTGATAAATATGTTGCAAGGCAACTATTTTCAATGTACGCTGATCCCTCCAATAAGCTATATTTCACATGTCTCAAACCAATCCTAAATGATTTTGAAAGGATGAATTTACTTTATCAAAAGATGAAGCAGATCAGTATAGCCTTCACACTGTCTTAGAAAACTTCACTCTTGCAATACTCAGAAGAATCTTTCGTCCTCATCATGCAAAGCTTCATGCTAATTTGGACTACAATTCTATGTATCTGCCCCTGGAGAAAGTTGACTTTGGTTACGAATTTTCAACACTTCTGGCCACTAACAGACAAAACAATTTTACAACCCAGGAAAAGTTTCAAAATGTTCAAGAAAGATGCGATAATTTTTTAATGAAAGCTTGCAAATAGCTTCTTTCTCGTATTCTAAGTAATGTTGAAACTATAAAAAAAGGTGAAAAATCTGTTACCTATCATATGCCTTAGCTTACTTGGCCACCAATTTCAGAACTTCCGTTAGTATTAGCTGACCAATCTAAGCTTAGTGAAATTGAAAGTCAGTGGCGCCTACTGTTAACCATTGACTGGTCCAACATTTGTAAGGGACAACTTCCGACATCTGAATCGTCATTTTAGACCAAGACAATAACTGTCAAGAACACTGCTGGCGATCCCATACTGATTGACCTCGCTGAGTTTGTGTTGAAAATATACAGCTTGCCAATCAGTAATGCCCTGGTTGAACGGATATTTTCGAGAGTAACGTCTGTGAAAACTAAACTGAGAAATCTTGAATGGGAATGGGACTTGAGCTTTTGACATCAGTCTTGAGAATCAATACATATCTTGAAGAAAATGTAACTTGTTGCTCGTCATTTGAACCACTCATGTCAATGCTTAAATATGAGTCTGCAATATACAAGAACGAGGTTGTGGATGCAGATCAAGATCTTGGTAATCTTCAACTGTAAAGACGTGGAAGGACTCCACACCCATTAAGCTTCAAACAGTAAATATTGGTAAGTTATCCTATTATCATATTGGCTAAATATATATATGCAGAGATAATGTTAATAAAATAATTAAAATCGTTTAATGTATTCTATATACCATAATAGATTACTTTGAAACCCGTATCAGTCACTAAACAAAAAATTGGGCTACTCTTATTACAAATTCGCTACTTTTAGACCGTCAGCTCGCTACTTTTAGCAATTTGAATCTGGCAACCTAAACTATTGGAAGTGGCGACAAGAAACTTTTTAAGTCAAAATTTTAGGGATGCCACATAAATGAGAGGCAACGATGAACCAGCAAGACTCGACCTAGCATTCACTCTAAACGTCTCCGACATAAGGGAAGGAGTGATCACAGTGTACTGATGTTTGAGTACCTGGTCGAAGTAAGGTTAAGGTACTCAATAAAAGGCACAGAAAACAAAAGGCCTGCATTCTGGAAGGAAACTATGAGGAGATAATAATAATAATAACATAATAATAATAATTTTATTTAGGTAAGGTACATACATAAAGAGATTTTACAAAGTTTGTTGGCTTTATAGATAGAGCTAGTACATACAATGCCTAAAGCCACTATTACGCAAAGCGTTTCGGGCAGAAAATTTCTAACAGGGCTAGCTTGGGAAACAGAACTCAGAGGAGAGATGGCCCAAGACATGATAGACCACATCACGCAGAAGTGTAAGGAGGCAGCAGAAAAGTTCGTCCAAGTCCAAAAGGGAAAAAAAAGAAATGGAGATAAGAAACCCATAGATTAATCAGAGACGTAAGATAGCAAAGCAACGAATTATAAGGGAATGGAGAAACTATAGAAATAACAGGACAATAGAGAACAGAGAAAGATACCACAGTGACAGGAATGAGTACGTTAGGGTGAGAAGACAGAGCGACAATATGAAAATGAGCAAAGTGAAATGACAGTGAAGGAACAGGTAATGAAATTGAGGGTAGAGGCAGACAGATTCACTACAAACGACAAGGAGGTGTGCGAAGAACTCAATAAGAAATTCCAGGAGGTCTTCACAGTAGAGCAAGGCGAAGTCCCAGATATAAGAGAGGGAATATCAAACCAGACACCACTAGAGGAATTTGTGATTACCCGCGGGGAGGTGAGGGAGCATCTGCTAGAATTGGATGTGACAAAGGCTATAGGTCCAGATGGAATCTCACCATGGATACTAAAGGAAGGAGCAGAAGCTTTGTGCTTGCCACTATTCACGGCGAACAACAGTATCACTGGTAACAGGTGAACTGCCAAGAATTTGGAAGATGGCCAATGTAGTTCCAATATACAAGAAGGGCAGGAGGCACTGAACTATAGACCAGTGTCCCTAACCTGCATACCATGCAAGATGATGGAGAAAATGGTGCGAAGAAAGCTAGTGGAACATCTGGATCGAAAGAACTTTGTAACACAACAGCAGCATGGGTTCAGGGTTGGCAAATCATGCCTAACAGGATTAATTGAATATATGACCAGGCAACACAAATCAGGCAAGAAAGAGAGGGGTGGGCAGACTGCATATTTTTGGATTGCCAGAAAGCCTTTGACACAGTTCCACATAAGAGACCTAGTGCACAAGGTAGAAATTGCAGGCGGGAGCGAAAGGGAAGGTACTCCACTGGATAAGGGAGTACCTCAGCAACAGAAGACAGCTAGTCACTGTGAGGGGTGAGGTCTCAGATTGGCGTGACGTCACCAGTGGAGTCCCGCAGGGTTCGGTCCTTGGACCTATACTGTTTCTGATATATGTAAATGATCTCTCAGAGTGTATAGAATCGTTCTTCTCATTGCTTGCTGGTGATGCAAAGATTATGAGGAGGATTAAGACAGAGAAATATAGTATGAGGTTACAAGATGATCTAGACAAACTGAATGAATGGTCCAACAAATGGCTACTAAATTTCAACCCGATTAAAAGTAAGGTAATGAAACTAGGCAGTGGAAACAGGAGGCCAGACACAAGGTACCGAATGGGGGAAGAAGTCCTTCATGAAACGGACAGAAAGAAAGATCTAGGAGTTGATATCACACCAAATCTGTCTGCTGAAACCCACATAAAATTAATAACATCTGCGGCGTATGTAAGGATGGCTAACATCAGAACTGCCTTCAGGAACATGTGTAAGGAATCATTCAGAACCCTGTATACCACATATGTAAGACCACTCCTAGAGTATGTGGCCCCATCAAGGAGCTCATACCTTGTCAAGCACAAGAAGAAGCTGGAAAAAGTTCCAGCTTCAGAGGTATGTCACTAGGCTAGTCCCAGAACTAAGAGGCATGAGTTACGAGGAAAGACTGCGTGAGATGCACCTCACGACACTGAAAGACAGACAGAAGGGGAGACATGATCACTACCTACAAAATTATCATAGTAATTGACAAGGTAGATAAGGATAAACTGTTTAACACGGGGGGTACACGAACAAGGGGACACAGGTGGAAACTGAGTACCCAAATGAGCCACAGAGACGTTAAAAAGAACGTTTTCTGTGTCAGAGTAGTTAACAGGTGGAATGCATTAAGCAGTGATGTGGTGGAGGACTGACTCTATACACAGTTTCAAATGTAGATATGATAGAGCCCAGTAGGCTCAGGAATCTGTACACCTGTTGTTTGAGAGTTGAGAGGCGGGACCAAAGAGCCAAAGCTCAACCCCCAAGCACAATCTAGGTGCAGTACAACTAGGTGAGTACAGGCAGACAGATCGGTCAACAGGTTGATAAACGAGAAATCAGGTCAACTGATCACATGAAGGCTCTGGCACACAGTTGGCTACAGACTCATCCAGTTCCTTATATGAATGTTACCTAATATTGTTAATGAATAAAGTTTATTCCTGTTGATGCATATAATAGGCTCATGAAATAAATGGGCCTCTAGGAGTAGGTTTCAACTGAGCTGAGGTAGGATTAAAGCTCTTGCCTTTAGCTTCACTTGGTTCCTTATATGATAGTTCCCTATGTGTTAGTTTCAAAGTACATTCTCATGAAATAAATGGGCTTCTAGGAGCAGGCTTCAGATGAGCTGAGGTAGGATAACAGCTCTTGACTGCAGTTTCACTGGGCGCGTCATTTGACAGTCCTTATGAACCCTAGTCTTAGTTTAAAAAAGGCGGAGAGAGAGAGAGAGAAAGAGAGAGAGAGAGAGAGAGAGAGAGAGAGAGAGAGAGAGAGAGAGAGAGAGAGAGAGAGAGAGAGAGAGAGAGAGAGAGAGAGAGAGAGAAGAGAGAGAGAGAGAGAGAGAGAGAGAGAGAGAGAGAGAGAGAGAGAGAGAGAAGCAGGACCTGGTGTACAAGACTGGGGTGACTGAGAGACACTGTAAGCCTCCAGACAGCAAGATCGTAGCTATAACGACCTGTCAGTGTCGGTGGGTGAAGAGAGGGAAGAGAATCTTCGACTCGGATAAAATTGTGTCTAGAGGAAATATACTATTCGCTGAAGAGTTATAAAACATCACTCCATGAGCGGTCCTTCACTCCCCGGCCGACGCACATCTCAAACATCTGCTCCTCTAAGCCTGTAGATAAGTGCAAAATCTTATCACTTAGATTTAGCGATAAATCTAAGTGATAAGATTTATCATTTAGATTTATCACCTCGGGGGGGGGGGGGGCCTCGTAGCCTGGTGGATAGCGCGCAGGACTCGTAATTCTGTGGCGCGGGTTCGATTCCCGCACGAGGCAGAAACAAATGGGCAAAATTCTTTCACCCTAAATGCCCCTGTTACCTAGCAGTAAATAGGTACCTGGGAGTTAGTCAGCTGTCACGGGCTGCTTCCTGGGGGTGGAGGCCTGGTCGAGGACCGGGCCGCGGGGACACTAAAGCCCCGAAATCATCTCAAGATAACCTCAAGATAGATCACTTAGATTTAAAATCTTATCACTCGCACACACCCGTGGCTCAAGCCTCGTCCAGTAAGTAGCATTATTTTGATTTAATATTAAAATATATTCCAAATGAAAAACCGAAAAGCTCGTCATGTAAGTGTTTTTGAGGCGACAGATGTATGATAACAGCTGTTGGCTTGCAGCGTAGTCCACGATATCTGCACCAGAGAGACAAAGAGACACAGACAGGAAAAGAACGCACGAGAACAAGAGAGAGTGGAACTTGACAAAGGGAACTCAAGAAAGAAGGGTAACGGCGATAACGATAAAAAATACAAGAGAGAGTTAACAGCTGAGAAGTTGAGGGAAGAATGTAGGGTAAGGGAGGTAGAGAAGAAGGTAGGGTAAGGGAGGTAGAGAAGAAGGTAGGGTAAGGGAGGTAGAGAAGAAGGTAGGGTAAGGGAGGTAGAGAAGAAGGTAGGGTAAGGGAGGTAGAGAAGAATGGTAGGGTAAGGGAGGTAGAGAAGACTGGTAGGGTAAGGGAGGTAGAGAAGAAGGTAGGGTAAGGGAGGTAGAGAAGAAGGTACGGTAAGGGAAGGGAGAGAAAAAGGTAGGATATGAGAGGGAGAGAAGAAGGTAGGGTAAGGGAAGGGAGAAAAGAAGGTAGGGAAAGGGAAGGGAGAGAAAAAGGTAGGGAAAGGGAAGGGAGAGAAAAAGGTAGGGTAAGGGAGGGAGAAGAAGAAGTTAGGGTAAGTGTGGCAGAGAAGAAGGTAGGGTAAAGTAGAGAGAGAGAGAGAGAAGGTAGGGGTAAATGAGAGAGAGAAGAAGGTTGAGTAAGGGAGGTAGAGAAGAAGGTATGGTGAGAGAGGTAGACTAAGGGAGGTAAAGACGAAGGTAGGGTGAGGGAGGTAGGCTAAAGAAGGTAAAGAAGGTGGTAGGGTAAGGGAGGAAGAGAAGACGCTAGGGTAAGAGGAGAGATGGGGGGTGGTGTCACTGGGGGGAGGGGGGGGTGGAGCCGAAGAGGCGGGAACGGAAGATTTAAAGTGAAAGGAAGACTAGAGAGAAGAGAGAACGGAAGAAAATGAAGGAGTGTATAAGACGAGAAGATGAAAGGAATGAGGAGAGATGAGAGTGGAAATGAGGGAGGGAACTCCAGGACGAAACAGACGGCGGAAAAGAGATACTTGGAAAACAACGGAGAGAGTTGAGAGGAGGAAAAGGTTAAGCTTTAGCTGAGTAGGATAACATGTCTAACCTTGCAGCTTCGGTAGGAATATCAGCAGCATTACTGACACGAGTGTCTCAGTGTACAGTGTAAGGCAGGATGACAAGGAAAGGGATGAGGGAGGGGGGGGGAAGTGATGAGGGAGGGGGGGAGAGTGATGAAGGAAGGGGGAGAAGATGAGGGAGAGAGAGAAGATGAGGGAGGGGGGAGAAGATGAGGGAGGGGGAGAAGATGAGGGAGGGGGGGAGAAGATGAGGGAGGGGGGAGAAGATGAGGGAGGGGGGGAGAAGATGAGGGAGGGGGGGGAGAAGATGAGGGAGGGGGGAGAAGATGAGGGAGGGGGGAGAAGATGAGGGACGGGGGAGAAGATGAGGGAGGGGGGAGAAGATGAGGGAGGGGGGAGAAGATGAGGGAGGGGGGAGAAGATGAGGGAGGGGGGAGAAGATGAGGGACGGGGGAGAAGATGAGGGAGGGGGAGAGAAGATGAGGGAGGGGGGGATAAGATGAGGGAGGGGGAGAAGATGAGGGAGGGGGGGAGAAGATGAGGGAGGGGGGAGAAGATGAGGGAGGGGGGAGAAGATGAGGGAGGGGGGGAGAAGATGAGGGAGGGGGGAGAAGATGAGGGAGGGGGGGAGAAGATGAGGGAGGGGCGGGAGAAGATGAGGGAGGGGGGGAGAAGATGAGGGAGGGGGGGAGAAGATGAGGGAGGGGGGGAGAAGATGAGGGAGGGGGGGAGAAGATGAGGGAGGGGGGGAGAAGATGAGGGAGGGGGGGAGAAGATGAGGGAGGGGGGGAGAGAGATGAGGGAGGGTGGAGAAGATGAAGGAGGGAAGTGGAGAAGATGAGGGAGGGGAAGAGGGATGAGGGAGGAGGGAGAGAAGGGATAAGGGGGAGGGGGTGGTAAGAACGTGGAAGATTTAAAACTTTTTATAAAAATTATAATCAAGGATGTCAAAATCAGCCGCTCACATTTTGGGTGAAGTCTTCTCCGCCTTCACAGTCACCTGTTGGGGAAGGCCAGGGCGGAGGGTGCGTGCGTGCACTTACCTAGTTGTGCTTGCGGGGTTGAGCTCCGGCTCTTTGGTCCCGCCTCTCAACTGTCAGTCAACTGGTGTACAGATTCCTGAGCCTACTGGGCTCTATCATATCTACAATTGAAACTGTGTATAGAGTCAGCCTCTACCACATCACTTCCTAGTGCATTCAACTTGTTAACTACTCTGACACTAAAAAAGAGTTCTTTCATATGTCTCTATGGCTCATTTGGGTACTCACTTTCCATATGTGTCCCATAGTGTGTGCCCCTTGTGGTAAATAAACTGTCTTGATCTACCCTATCAATTCCTCTGAGAATCTTGTATGTGGTGATCATGACTCCCCTATCTCCTCTGTCTTCCAGAGGCGTGAGGTTTAGTTCCCGTAGTTTCTCCTCGAAGCTCATAGCCCTCAACTCGGGTACTACATTAGTGGCCAACCTTAATCCCTCTGTGTGTCTGTACACACCCACACGTGTACAATAATACTAATACTTTATGTATACAAGAGTACTTAGGTATGATACATGGACAGTAGAGGACACATCGGTAAGAGAAGGATAACACATTAAGTCTCACCTTAAGAACATTAGTTTACTGCCTTCGCCTTAGTGTGTACTTTACGTTTCCACTTACACTTATTACTCACCAATGTCGCGAAAGTTTCTATATTTACGTTGTACAATGTTATGAGGGATCACCAACCTGATCATAAGATCCTACTCAAAATATCGAGGAAAGGCGAGAATGAAAATAAGATTGTTATAAGTCCTTTTCAAGTGACACCAGAAAACTCAAGTGAAATGTGGCAGACAAATCTCATTAATTTGCCAGCCAATATTTTGTTGAACCAACCTACCACATATAGGTATACCTGACACATTTGGGTATACCTGACACATTTGGGTATACCTGACACATTTGGGTATACCTGACATATGTGAGTATATCAGTGTGTTGCAGGTGAGGTTAAGGGAGGTCTGACGTCCTCCCAGACCTCCTTTGTTCCCTGGGGAGCTTAAGGGAGGTCTGGCGCCCTCCCTCGTTCCCTGGGGAGCTTAAGGGAGGTCTGGCGCCCTCCCTCGTTCCCTGGGGAGGTTAAGGGAGGTCTGGCGCCCTCCCTCGTTCCCTGGGGTAGCCGGGAACGAAGGAGCCACATTAAGGGTCTTTCAGTGGTCAGCGATACTAACACGGGTGATACACATCTGGCCAGAACTTGTAACAATGATTAGAAGGTGAGGGTGCTCACTTCCACGAGTAATATGGAGAACATCTCATTTAGTACAGAGGGCGTTATAGACGACTGGAGCAGGTTGTCCGGTAACATCATTAAGGTAACTAATATAACTGGCGTTAAGAATAAGCTCGACACCGCCACTGGGACGTGAGGAAGATGAGGGAGCTCCTCACGAGTGCCAGGTACATGGGCACCATGTATAGTGTCTCCCCCTGCACGGTACATGGGCACCATGTATAGTGTCTCCCCCTGCACGGTACATGGGCACCCTGTATAGTGTCTCCCCCTGCACGGTACATGGGCACCATGTATAGTGTCTCCCCCCTGCACGGTACATGGGCACCATGTATAGTGTCTCCCCCTGCACGGTACATATTAGATACTATTCTAATATCTCTTGTGGCTCATTTGGGCACTCAGTTTCCACCTGTGTCCCCTAGTGCGTGTGCCCCTTGTGTTAAATAGCCTGTCTTTATCTACCCTGTCAATTCCTCAGAGAATCTTGTACGTGATGATTATATCCTCCCTAACTCTTCTGCCTTCTAGCGACGTGAGGTTTAATTCCCGTAGTCTCTCCTCGTAGCTCATACCTCTCAGCTCGGGTATTAGTCTGGTAGCAAACCTTTGAACTTTTTCCAGTTTAGTCTTATACTTGACTAGATATGGACTCCATGCTGGGGCTGCATACTCCAGGATTGCTCTGACATAGGTGGTATACAAAGTTCTGAATGATTCCTTGCACAAGTGTCTAAATGCCGTTCTTATATTAGCCAACCTGGCATATGCTGCTGTGGTAAGAAGGCTGCTGTGGTTATCCTCTTGATATGGGCTTCAGGGGACAGGTCTGGCGTGATATCAACCCCCAGGTTTTTCTCTCCCTCTGACTCTTGAAGAGTTTCATCTCCCAAATGATACCTTGTAACTGGCCTCCTGCTCCCTCCACCTAGCATTCATTACATTACATTTGCTTGAGTTAAACTCTAACAACCATTTGTTCGACCATTCCTTTAATTTGTCTAGGTCTTCTTGAAGCCTCAAGCAGTCCTCCTCTGTCTTAATCCTTCTCATAATTTTGGCATCGTCAGCAAACATTGAGAGAAATGAGTCTACACCCTCCGGGATCGTTTACGTATATCAGAAACAGGATAGGACAGAGTACAGAGTCCTGTGGAACTCCACTGATGATTTCACGCCAATCTGAGGTCTCACCCTTCACTGTAACTCTGCTTTCCTATTGCTTAGGTATTCCCTTATCCACTGAAGCACTTTACCAGTTACTCCTGCCTGTTTCTCCAGCTAGAAACAGCCTTTTATGAGGTACTGTGTCAAAGGCTTTCCGACAGTCCAAAACAAATGCAGTTCATCCAGCCTTCTCATTCTTGCTTAATCTTTGTCACCTGATCAGTAGAATTCAATTAAGCCAGTAAGGCAAGATTTACCCTCCCTGAACCCATGTTGGCGATTTGTCACTAAGTCCCTTCTCTCCAGCTGTGTTACCTAGGTTTTGTCTCACGATCTTCTCCATCCCTTTGCATGGTATACAAGTTAAGGACACTGGCCTGTAGTTCAGTGCCTCTTATCTGTCACCTTTTTTGTATACTGGGACCACATTAGCCGCCTTCAATGTTTCTGGTAGGTCTCCCGTCTCCAGCGATCTACTATACACTATGGAGAGTGGCAAGCAGAGTGCCTCTGCAAATTCTTTCAATACCCATGGTGAGATCCCGTCTGGACCAACACCCTTTCTCACATCCAGATCCAACAGGTGTCTCTTGATCTCATCTCTCGTAATTTCGTACCTTTCCAATGCCCCCTGGTTAACTGCCCCCCTCTCCTAGTGCAGTGACTTCACTATGTTCTATTGTGAAGAACTCCTGGAACCTCATGTTGAGTTCTTCACACACCTCTTTGTCATTCTCTGTATACCTGTCCTCGCCTGTTCTAAGTTTTATTACCTATTCTTTCACTGTTGTTTTCCTCCTGATGTGACTGTGGAGTAACTTTGGTTCGGTCTTGGCTTTGTTTGCTATATAATTTTCATAATTAGGTCATAATATTACATAATAAGGCCGGACACATGATGAGTGCTGGGGGACCAGTGGCCGGACACATGATGGGTACTGGGGGACCAGAGGCCGGACACATGATGGGTACTGGGGGACCAGAGGCCGGACACATGATGGATACCTGGGGACCAGGTCGGACAAATGATGGGTACTGGGGGACCAGAGGCCGGACACATGATGGTTACCTGGGGACCAGGTCGGACAAATGATGGGTACTGGGGGACCAGAGGCCGGACACATGATGGGTACTGGGGGACCAGAGGCCGGACACATAATGGATGCTGGAGACAGCAAATGAACCAAAGACGAATTTTTCTAACGGACAGAAGAGTTTCTGCTCCCAGCAGAAACAAAATAGGGGGTTAATTAACCATACAATACTACCGTCTAGGTTGTCGGAGCATTTCTGTCCCCACTCTAAGTGAAAGGTAAGACACTCCTCTGGCGTTTCGCGAGCGCTGTGTCCCGGGATCGTATCCTGGCCGGGAAGGATTTACTGGACGTCAGTCCTTAACTGTAGCCTCTTTTTACTCTACAGTAAAATGGGTACTTGGTTGTTAAACGATATGGTGGGTCGTATTCCGGGGAACATAGGATTAAGGACTTGCCCGAAACGCTATGCGTGCTAGTAGCTGTACAAAATGTAAACACTCTTGTATATATAAATACAAATACAAAGGGAGGGAGAGTTTGTGGTATGGCAATTTGGTCCTTAAATCTGCGGCTCTTCCCAAAGCAGTATTTCCTAAGACGATACACTGGAAATCTCAGACCAGGATAAGTATGTTAATAATTACTAGTAAGTACTCCGAGCATCATTAGGGAGAAGACTGTCTATTCTAGGTGATTCCTTCTCAGGAACTGGAGTGTTCCATGAGTCAGTGCCTCTGTGAGTCAGTGCCCCATGAGTCAGTGCTCCATGAGTCAGTGCTCCCGTGAGTCAGTGCCCCATGAGTCAGTGCCCCATGAGTCAGTGCCCCATGAGTCAGTGCCCCATGAGTCAGTGCCCCATGAGTCAGTGCCCCATGAGTCAGTGCTCCCGTGAGTCAGTGCCCCATGAGTCAGTGCCCCATGAGTCAGTGCCCCATGAGTCAGTGCCCCATGAGTCAGTGCCCCATGAGTCAGTGCCCCATGAGTCACTAGGGATGGACAGAGGCAGCTGGTGCTCTAGGCTAGGAGCAGGCGAGGCTTCTGGTGGCTGAGAGTCAATACTGGAGGAGCGTGGAGTCTGAGGCCGACATAAGAGTGCTAGTCGTCCTCGAGAGCTGACGGCCTGACGCGTAATCACTCCTTGTCTCCTCTGGACCTCCCTCTCAACACGCTCCCTATCGATCCCTTCCTCCCAAATATTCTCCACCACCGACTCTGCCTAGTCATCATTCTTGTGAGAAGAGTGGAGAGTTATGTCATCAAGCGGGACGTGTCCGGTGCTCCGGGGAGTGGGGATCACCTCGGCTGCCAGTACATACAGTACGACTAGGTACTGTATGGATATGTGGGCCTGCGGGCCGCGCCAAGCAACACTCTGTTGGATCAAACTCTCACAAGTCAAGCCTGTGGAGTAGGAGAACGCCCAGAACCCCATCAAGCAGGTCGGTAAGTACTGTCACCTACCTCGACTACCAGTACACTGGTGGTCATTTAAACATACATTAGGCTTATACCAAGGTCCTCCCCGAGGTCAGACTACAGCCTCTCCGCAGGATACAACCCCACAATAGTGGCCTAACTCCCAGCTACCTATTTACTGCAAGATGAACAGTCACATTAGGTGAAAGGAAACGTGACCAACTATTTCTGCTCCACGTAGAAGTCGAACCTGGATCCCCCGGGAACGGGGGATGGCGCCAACTGTACTACGGAACACTATAATATACATCCCCATACCTGGACTGTGAACGACGAGGGCAGGATATACCTGGCCTGTGAACGACGAGGGCAGGATATACCTGGCCTGTGAACGACGAGGGCAGGATACCTGGACTGTGAACGACGAGGGCAGGATACCGTGAACATGACGGGTGAAGACACGGGGGAAAATTCGCGAAAGTGATTTACAGTATACTCGCATATCTCGGAAACTATTCACTTCTAAATCTTTCGTGGTCATAATGGTACAACTTCATTATATATATATATATATATATATATATATATATATATATATATATATATATATATATATATATATATATATATATATATATATATATATATATGCTAATTTATTTAATATATTTTTATCATATATTTTTACTGACTTTATGTTAAGGTAAAGATGCACCTTCGCCCGTTTCCTCACTGGAAGTAGGTACTTTCAACACTAAACTGTTCTGATCACAATGGCAGAGTTCGAGAGGTATGACAGTCATTTTCTTTACACTTCAGGCATGATAACAAAATAACATTTGCTACTCCAGGGAGAAAAGTTATTTTTGTTTTTCTTTGTCACCCGTTTCTAAATGAGGTGGCACTGAAGAGACCCAAGGGTCTCACAGTTGCAGGCCTCACAGTCCTCGTTGCAGGCTTCACAGTCCTCGTTGCAGGCTTCACAGTCCTCGTTGCAGGCCTCGCTGTCCTCGTTGCAGGCTTTACAGTCCTCGTTGCAGGCCTCGCTGTCCTCGTTGCAGGCTTCACAGTCCTCGTGGCAGGCTTTACAGTCCTCGTTGCAGGCCTCGCTGTCCTCGTTGCAGGCTTTACAGTCCTCGTTGTAGGCCTCGCTGTCCTCGTTGCAGGCCTCGCTGTCCTCGTTGCAGGCCTCGCTGTCCTCGTTGCAGGCCTCGCTGTCCTCGTTGCAGGCTTTACAGTCCTCGTTGTAGGCCTCGCTGTCCTCGTTGCAGGCCTCGCTGTCCTCGTTGCAGGCCTCGCTGTCCTCGTTGCAGGCCTCACAGTCCTCGTTGCAGGCTTCACAGTCCTCGTTGCAGGCTTCACAGTCCTCGTTGCAGGCCTCGCTGTCCTCGTTGCAGGCTTTACAGTCCTCGTTGCAGGCCTCGCTGTCCTCGTTGCAGGCTTCACAGTCCTCGCGGCAGGCTTTACAGTCCTCGTTGCAGGCCTCGCTGTCCTCGTTGCAGGCTTTACAGTCCTCGTTGTAGGCCTCGCTGTCCTCGTTGCAGGCCTCGCTGTCCTCGTTGCAGGCCTCGCTGTCCTCGTTGCAGGCCTCGCTGTCCTCGTTGCAGGCCTCACAGTCCTCGTTGCAGGCTTTACAGTCCTCGTTGTAGGCCTCGCTGTCCTCGTTGCAGGCCTCGCTGTCCTCGTTGCAGGCCTCGCTGTCCTCGTTGCAGGCCTCACAGTCCTCGTTGCAGGCCTCGCTGTCCTCGTTGCAGGCCTCGCTGTCCTCGTTGCAGGCCTCGCCGTCCTCGTTGTAGGCCTCGCTGTCCTCGTTGTAGGCCTCGCTGTCCTCGTTGTAGGCCTCGCTGTCCTCGTTGTAGGCCTCGCTGTCCTCGTTGTAGGCCTCGCTGTCCTCGTTGTAGGCCTCGCTGTCCTCGTTGCAGGCCTCGCTGTCCTCGTTGTAGGCCTCGCTGTCCTCGCTGTCCTCGTTGCAGGCCTCGCTGTCCTCGTTGCAGGCCTCGCTGTCCTCGTTGCAGGCCTCACAGTCCTCGTTGCAGGCCTCGCTGTCCTCGTTGCAGGCCTCGCTGTCCTCGTTGTAGGCCTCGCTGTCCTCGTTGTAGGCCTCGCTGTCCTCGTGTTAGGCCTCGCTGTCCTCGTTGCAGGCCTCGCTGTCCTCGTTGCAGGCCTCGCTGTCCTCGTTGCAGGCCTCGCTGTCCTCGTTGCAGGCCTCGCTGTCCTCGTTGCAGGCCTCACAGTCCTCGTTGCAGGCCTCAGAGTCATCGTTGCAGGCCTCGCTGTCCTCGTTGCAGGCCTCGCTGTCCTCGTTGTAGGCCTCGCTGTCCTCGTTGTAGGCCTCGCTGTCCTCGTTGCAGGCCTCACAGTCATCGTTGCAAGCCTCACAGTCATCGTTGCAAGCCTCACAGTCCTCGTTGCAGGCCTCACAGTCATCGTTGCAGGCCTCACAGTCATCGTTGCAAGCCTCACAGTCATCGTTGCAGGCCTCACAGTCATCGTTGCAGGCCTCACAGTCATCGTTGCAGGCCTCAGTCATCGTTGCAAGCCTCACAGTCATCGTTGCAAGCCTCACAGTCATCGTTGCAGGCCTCACAGTCATCGTTGCAGGCCTCACAGTCCTCGTTGCAGGCCTCACAGTCATCGTTGCAGGCCTCACAGTCATCGTTGCAAGCCTCACAGTCATCGTTGCAGGCCTCACAGTCATCGTTGCAGGCCTCACAGTCATCGTTGCAGGCCTCACAGTCATCGTTGCAAGCCTCACAGTCCTCGTTGCAAGCCTCACAGTCATCGTTGCAGGCCTCACAGTCATCGTTGCAAGCCTCACAGTCATCGTTGCAAGCATCACAGTCCTCGTTGCAAGCCTCACAGTCATCGTTGCAGGCCTCACAGTCCTCGTTGCAAGCCTCACAAACATCGTTGCAGGCCTCACAGTCCTCGTTGCAGGCCTCACAGTCCTCGTTGCAAGCCTCACAGTCATCGTTGCAGGCCTCACAGTCATCGTTGCAAGCCTCACAGTCCTCGTTGCAAGCCTCACAGTCATCGTTGCAGGCCTCACAGTCATCGTTGCAGGCCTCACAGTCATCGTTGCAAGCCTCACAGTCATCGTTGCAAGCCTCACAGTCATCGTTGCAGGCCTCACAGTCATCGTTGCAGGCCCCACAGTCATCGTTGCAAGCCTCACAGTCATCGTTGCAAGCCTCACAGTCATCGTTGCAGGCCTCACAGTCATCGTTGCAAGCCTCACAGTCATCGTTGCAGGCCTCACAGTCATCGTTGCAGGCCTCACAGTTATCGTTGCAGGCCTCACAGTCATCGTTGCAGGCCTCACAGTCATCGTTGCAGGCCTCACAGTCATCGTTGCAAGCCTCACAGTCCTCGTTGCAAGCCTCACAGTCCTCGTTGCAAGCCTCACAGTCATCGTTGCAGGCCTCACAGTCATCGTTGCAAGCCTCACAGTCATCGTTGCAGGCCTCACAGTCATCGTTGCAGGCCTCACAGTCCTCGTTGCAAGCCTCACAGTCATCGTTGCAGGCCTCACAGTCATCGTTGCAAGCCTCACAGTCATCGTTGCAAGCCTCACAGTCATCGTTGCAGGCCTCACAGTCATCGTTGCAGGCCTCACAGTCATCGTTGCAGGCCTCACAGTCATCGTTGCAAGCCTCACAGTCATCGTTGCAGGCCTCACAGTCCTCGTTGCAGGCCTCACAGTCATCGTTGCAGGCCTCACAGTCATCGTTGCAAGCCTCACAGTCATCGTTGCAGGCCTCACAGTCATCGTTGCAGGCCTCACAGTCATCGTTGCAGGCCTCACAGTCATCGTTGCAAGCCTCACAGTCCTCGTTGCAAGCCTCACAGTCATCGTTGCAGGCCTCACAGTCATCGTTGCAAGCCTCACAGTCATCGTTGCAAGCCTCACAGTCCTCGTTGCAAGCCTCACAGTCATCGTTGCAGGCCTCACAGTCCTCGTTGCAAGCCTCACAGACATCGTTGCAGGCCTCACAGTCCTCGTTGCAGGCCTCACAGTCCTCGTTGCAAGCCTCACAGTCATCGTTGCAGGCCTCACAGTCATCGTTGCAAGCCTCACAGTCCTCGTTGCAAGCCTCACAGTCATCGTTGCAGGCCTCACAGTCATTGTTGCAGGCCTCACAGTCATCGTTGCAAGCCTCACAGTCCTCGTTGCAAGCCTCAAAGTCATCGTTGCAGGCCTCACAGTCATCGTTGCAGGCCTCACAGTCATCGTTGCAGGCCTCACAGTCATCGTTGCAGGCCTCACAGTCATCGTTGCAGGCCTCACAGTCATCGTTGCAGGCCTCAAAGTCATCGTTGCAGGCCTCACAGTCATCGTTGCAGGCCTCACAGTCATCGTTGCAGGCCTCACAGTCATCGTTGCAGGCCTCACAGTCATCGTTGCAGGCCTCACAGTCATCGTTGCAGGCCTCACAGTCATCGTTGCAGGCCTCACAGTCATCGTTGCAAGCCTCACAGTCATCGTTGCAGGCCTCACAGTTATCGTTGCAGGCCTCACAGTCATCGTTGCAGGCCTCACAGTCATCGTTGCAGGCCTCACAGTCATCGTTGCAAGCCTCACAGTCCTCGTTGCAAGCCTCACAGTCATCGTTGCAGGCCTCACAGTCATCGTTGCAGGCCTTACAGTCATCGTTGCAAGCCTCACAGTCCTCGTTGCAAGCCTCACAGTCATCGTTGCAGGCCTCACAGTCATCGTTGCAGGCCTCACAGTCATCGTTGCAGGCCTCACAGTCATCGTTGCAGGCCTCACAGTCATCGTTGCAGGCCTCACAGTCGTCGTTGCAGGCCTCACAGTCATCGTTGCAGGCCTCACAGTCATCGTTGCAGGCCTGGCATCTTTGCCGCGCCCGATTTATGCCCCAGAATGGAATTTTAGTATGCCGTTGAGAGCTCTGTTATGTATCAATTGTTATATTTCCGTTCTCTCGCTCGCATATCTTCCACTGACATACGGATGATGTCACATCGCTTGGTTTACACTGATGTTCCCACACTGACATGATTTACAGCACCTTTTAAATTTAATGCCTTAAGATACTGTTTCCTATCTCCTCTGAGCCATATACTTGATCCTAAGAAAGAGTATTGTGCATTTTTACCGTTAAGGTGCGAGTCAAACCGGACGAAGCACTGTGGGAAAGAACCGAATTGCAAGGAGAAAAGTATGGATCGTCGATATGTAGATTTCCCTGTCATATGCTGCCATCTTCCTTCCATTCAGTTTTCCTTGACTTTTGCCTTCAAAAAAGGTCAGAGTTTGCCCCCCACCCCTTCTCTCCTTTCCGCCACCTCCCTCACTCTTTCCCCTCTACCCCTTCCTTCTCAAATGATAAACAGGCAAAGCAGTGGAACACAGGTAAAGGAACATAGTCGCACATACACACACACATTTATACATATATATGGGGGTCTATGGGTCGAGGTTAGCATGCTGTGCTGTGTGGGAGAGGAATGAGCTGAGAGAGGTGTCAGCAAGTAACGGGAGGTGGGAGTTAAGGGAAGGGAAGAGACTTGGATGGAAAAGTGGAAAGTTGAGTGGTGTATAAACTCACTTCTCTGTCCCTGTTCCTCTTCACTTTCCTCCATTGCTGCAGCTCTCTCTTCCTTCGATACATCTCGCTGGAGAGGGAATTATCAGGGGAAAGAGCCGAGCCATTACGACTATATAGCACTTGGAAGAGGTCAAGATAAGAATTTGGGGTTTTGGGGTGGGACGGGGGGGGGGGAGGAATGGTGCCCAACCACTTGGACGGTCGGGGATTGAACGCCGACATGCATGTAGCGAGACCGTCGCTCTACGGTCCAGTCCAAGTGGTTGGAGAAATTCTTCTTAGTACATTTGGAATATTGCTCTTCTTTGCCATAATTACCTCTTATGTAGCCTTGTTCATGCTGGCTCATCCTGTCTCATCCTTGTCCTTCCGTACACTGACATCCTTCTCAAAGTTATTTTTCAGCCAGTGTAATAAGCGCCCCCGACATGGTCTCTTTCACTCAATATCTGCCCTTTACTCTCCACTGCTCATCTTTGGATCCTTCAAGTATCTTGAGTCTTACTCTACTATTTCTCTTTTCTGCTGTTTTAATTCTGGCTAAGGCTTCCTATGCCGCGTGGCTGTGGCATAGCCACTTTCTGCAGTGGCTTTGCTTCTGTGTTCTTTTGTAACATTTCTGCAAATCAAGTCTTCCCTATAAGGCGCTCGTCATGAACTGTTTGGCCTCCAGCTTCTTGATGTTTGGTTGTCTGGTGTTGAACCTTAGATGGTGTCGGTTCTCCATTAAGATCTATTACGGTAACAGGTTGGGGAATCAGGGGTATAAAGGACGGAAACAACGTGACAAAAGTCCTAACGGACTTTTCATGCCCGCGCCACCTCTTGGGTGGCTTAATCTTCGTTAATCTGACAAAAGACAGTTACAGCTCCGCTCCTGTGCCAGGTACACTACGGGCTCACCAAAAGCTCACCAAAGCCTCACTACGGGCTCACCAAAAGCTCACCAAAGCCTCACTACGGGCTTACCAAAGCCCATGCTACTTGAAACTTTTTGTTCCGAGTATCTGAATCTAAAACAACAACAACAATGAGAAAAGAGGTCGGAAAATGGAGCAAGGACACAGAGTGAGGCGGTAGGTCAGTGTGAGCTGTGGCTCCTGGCAAGACAGTGTGAGCTGTGGCTCCTGGCAAGACAGTGTGAGCTGTGGCTCCAGGCAAGACAGTGTGAGCTGTGGCTCCTGGCAAGACAGTGTGAGCTGTGGCTCCTGGCAAGACAGTGTGAGCTGTGGCTCCTGGCAAGACAGTGTGAGCTGTGGCTCCTGGCAAGACAGTGTGAGCTGAGGCTCCTGGCAAGACAGTGTGAGCAGAGGCTCCTGGCAAGACAGTGTGAGCTGAGGCTCCTGGCAAGACAGTGTGAGCTGTGGCTCCTGGCAAGACAGTGTGAGCTGTGGCTCCTGGCAAGACAGTGTGAGCTGTGGCTCCTGGCAAGACAGTGTGAGCTGTGGCTCCTGGCAAGACAGTGTGAGCTGTGGCTCCTGGCAAGACAGTGTGAGCTGTGGCTCCTGGCAAGACAGTGTGAGCTGTGGCTCCTGGCAAGACAGTGTGAGCTGAGGCTCCAGGCAAGACAGTGTGAGCTGTGGCTCCAGGCAAGACAGTGTGAGCAGAAGCTCCAGGCAAGACAGTGTGAGCTGTGGCTCCTGGCAAGACATTGTGAGCTGTGGCTCCTGGCAAGACAGTGTGAGCTGTGGCTCCTGGCAAGACAGTGTGAGCTGTGGCTCCTGGCAAGACAGTGTGAGCTGTGGCTCCTGGCAAGACAGTGTGAGCTGTGGCTCCTGGCAAGACAGTGTGAGCTGTGGCTCCTGGCAAGACAGTGTGAGCTGTGGCTCCTGGCAAGACAGTGTGAGCTGTGGCTCCTGGCAAGACAGTGTGAGCTGTGGCTCCTGGCAAGACAGTGTGAGCTGTGGCTCCTGGCAAGACAGTGTGAGCTGAGGCTCCTGGCAAGACAGTGTGAGCTGTGGCTCCTGGCAAGACAGTGTGAGCTGTGGCTCCTGGCAAGACAGTGTGAGCTGTGGCTCCTGGCAAGACAGTGTGAGCTGAGGCTCCAGGCAAGACAGTGTGAGCTGTGGCTCCAGGCAAGATAGTGTGAGCAGAAGCTCCAGGCAAGACAGTGTGAGCTGTGGCTCCTGGCAAGACATTGTGAGCTGTGGCTCCTGGCAAGACAGTGTGAGCTGTGGCTCCTGGCAAGACAGTGTGAGCTGTGGCTCCTGGCAAGACAGTGTGAGCTGTGGCTCCTGGCAAGACAGTGTGAGCTGTGGCTCCTGGCAAGACAGTGTGAGCTGTGGCTCCTGGCAAGACAGTGTGAGCTGTGGCTCCTGGCAAGAGAGTGTGAGCTGTGGCTCCAGGCAAGACAGTGTGAGCTGTGGCTCCTGGCAAGACAGTGTGAGCTGTGGCTCCTGGCAAGACAGTGTGAGATGTGGCTCCTGGCAAGACAGTGTGAGCTATGGCTCCTGGCAAGACAGTGTGAGCTGTGGCTCCTGGCAAGACAGTGTGAGCTGTGGCTCCAGGCAAGACAGTGTGAGCTGTGGCTCCTGGCAAGACAGTGTGAGCTGTGGCTCCAGGCAATACAATGTGAGCTGTGGCTCCTGGCAAGGCAGTGTGAGCTGTGGCTCCTGGCAAGACAGTGTGAGCTGTGGCTCCAGGCAAGACAGTGTGAGCTGAGGCTCCAGGCAAGACAGTGTGAGCTGAGGCTCCTGGCAAGACAGTGTGAGCTGAGGCTCCAGGCAAGACAGTGTGAGCTGAGTCTTCAACCCATATGAGTTGTTATCACCCACGAAGTTCACCTGATCGGGATATTGAACCTGGTGAGTGTCTGTGAGGTGATGTTCCACGATGTTCCATAATTGTGTTCCATGGTTATGGGTCCTGTGAAGCTCCAGGGACAGTCATCCGTATTGTGTTCTGGACTTCTGCTTCAGTGACTCTACTCCTTTGTAATATGTAATCATTGTTAAGTCGGCAGGTAAATGTCAATTTCCAAGTTTTAAATGTCTGAATAAGTATCCTAAGAACTTCGGAGGTATTATTTTCAATTAATGTTTGAATGTTATTGGAAGTTATCAACAATGTGATAACTGTGGTTTAGGAAACGAATTCCATTTCTCTAAATATATTTTAAACGGATGGTGGCAGCTCTACCCTCTTCTCTTTCTCTCCTACTTATCCTTTCATTTCATCCCTAATACTATCTTATAATCTGTTCATTTCATCCCTAATTCTTTTTAAACTTTACCTTTTCACTAAATATCTGCTTGCTCTCTTCAGTCCCTCCTTCCTCTTACTTTCTCTCTTCCTCTGTCCTCGAACTTCTTCCCTGCTTCCATCCAATTAATTTAATTTTTCTATTTATTCCTATCCCCCCTCTCTCCCCCTTCCGTTACATGCAAATGTCCTGTATGACACTAGAGTGGCCTAAAAGGTGGTCTGAATTGCGTTGGTTTGCCTTGAAAGGTGACTTGTATCTCACTGGTATGACCTGGAAGAAGGCCTGAATAAGTTGGCTGTATCATGGTGGCATGGCCTGAAAGGTGGGCTGTATCATGGTGGCATGGCCTGAAAGGTGGGCTGTATCATGGTGGCATGGCCTGAGGGCACAGTCTTCCTCTTGACAGACAATCTCTCATAAAGTGAAGGAACTGCAAGTTTGGGAGAAGCAGGTCTCGGCTCCGGGTCCCTTTAGCAAAAACCTGCGATCAGTCTAAGCAAAACTATTGAGAGCTTGCCAGCCTCAGGAAGCACAGAAGTATACCAAACTGTGTGTAATGTAAATCGAGACACAGTCACAGAAATGGATCTAAACATGTTAGACAACAGAAGAGAGCAAACACGAGAGATGTGAAATACTCAGTTAAACTGATGGGAGACCGAAGAGGATGTGTTTACAACGAATAACGGTTCAACATGAAGAGAAGTAAGTAAGTAATTACCGAAAAGACGGCACCTAAGCCGGGAAGGCTATGTAGCACCATCAAATGTGCGGGATATTCAAAAGACGGTAAATATCATTAAGGATGCCAATACGAGAACAAAGGCGCATAAGGCGAACGATGTGAAAGGTATCTGATTCACCAAGAATACTATCGAGGAACAAATGACCGCGAGGGACGGTCAGGAATCATACGCACATCCTGGAAGTCCGGACATTCAACAAGGATATGCAAGACAGTAAGAGAGACAGTGCAGTTTGGACAATAAGGAGCAGGGCGGCGTCCCATTAACTGTCCGTGAGTTAAACGCGTGTGGCCAATACGTAATCTCCCCAAAGGCGTTTCTCACTGCCAGTTACGATGGTAGAAGGAAGGCCATGGGGACACGCTACCCATAAGAGCACGCAGTTTGTTACCAATAACAGAAGACCATCGACCCTGCCAACTGGCAAGGATTGAGGAATGAATAACTGGGTAAAGGTCGGAATAAGGAACAAGGAATAAGGAATAGCACTTGTCCCATCTCCCATTACGGGAGATTGGACAAGTGCAGATAGCTTCCTTAATGGCAGCGTCCGCACACTCATTTAAGGACACGCCAATATGGCTGGGTACCTAGCAAAACTCCCACTGTCTTAAACCTGTTGGAGATAAAAAAAAACAGCCAATGTTGAATTTTTACTACCACAGGATGAACACGATTAAAGGACTCTAGAGCCTTGAGGTCACTGCGAGAGTCAACAACAACAACAAGGGACGATCAACAGAGAGAAAGCAGTTGATGAAGAGCATACAATGTAGCATAAAGTTCTGCCATGAAGATGCTAGTCTCCGGAGGCAGGCGACACATATAGGTGTGATCAGGAAAAACAACAGAGAAGCCTGCACCGTCTGCAGACTTAGACCCATCGGTGAAGACGGAAATGGAGCGGGAGTGTGAAGAAAAGTGTTCAAGGAAAAGGCGTTTCAGAACTGTAGGAGGGGTAAAAGCTTTAGTCACGTGGGTCAAGGTATTACAAAACTGAGGAAGGAGAGACTCCACGGACGCAAGGATGGAACAACACAAGGATAAATATTTGGTAACACGAACCAAAAGAGAACCTTGCAAGCAAGAGAACCGTACAGAAATAGGTGGGTGGTGAAAGGGAACAGGGACCACAGGAGGGATAAGGGTCAAAGTACGGCATAAGCGAGAGTGAGGGTGTTGTAGGGACCGCTGCAAGGTAGTGAAGACAGTCGCCATCACGGTGATTCTGTAGAGACAGGACTCTAGTTACATCAAACAAGCTTAGGGTAGGAGTCGAAAGGAAAGGCACCAGAGCTGAGGCATAAAAAGAGACATGCACGAGCCAAAAGGATGTGAGAAAGTGTTCTTTAAGCATTACAAAAGTTGGAGTATGATATGTACCTTGTAGGAAACTAATGGAAGTAAACTACATGTTATGTTTTAAGGTATAATATGAGGCGCATATAGCAGTAATCACTGAATTACACGAAGGTAGGAAGGGGTCAAGATCTGAATCAAGAAATTGTGGACATAAATTGATGAGTAAATTAACACACACACACACACACACACACACACACACACACACACACACACACACACACACACACACACACACACACACACACACTTTGAGAGAATGATTATCTCTCAGCTAGACTTGGACCCCATGGCTGCAGTGATGTGCAGTTTTGAGCACTGTGCATTAGTTTACTACCTTTATTCTAATCCACAAGAGCCTCAAGTCGGGTATCCTAGGATCGGTGATGGCATTAGCAGTTCCGATGTAGTGAGTGGTGACATATGGCGTCTGTTTACACTGGCAGATAGCAGTTTATACATCTTGCCTGTATAACCATGGGTGGAGTCATGCCACCATTACTCTAATTAGAGTTTTGAAGGTAGCAAGAAATGGTCGGGTCCCTGACCTGACCTTCTTAATGATATTCAGATAACCCTTTCTTGCACTCCCAGTGACGTCAGAGGGACCCATAGTTCACCCAATCAGGTGTCGAGCCGCCACACAAAATGCATTCTGATTCGGGTTCTGTGTGGAGGCCTTTCATTATGAGATACGAGTGGAGAGTTTGGCAATTATCCTTAATGTCTTCCTCAGAAGACATTAAGTCTTCCGATACAATACACACAGCAACTTCATCACCTCATTCTTGTGAAAGCTTTCCGTGTGTTATGACGTGTATTCCTTTGAGCTGTTGAATGCTGTCCCCCTCAACAGCTACAAGAGCTACCTCTTGAACGCCTCTTGCTGTGAGACGACTCCCGCAACAGTAGAGAGGATCCCCATTCATCAACGGCTAGGAAGAGCGCACATATGAATGTATGGTGTGATTTCAGAGTAAGTACTCTATTGTCCCTCTGTATGCTGTTGTTGTTTTAGATTCAGCTACTCAGAACAAAAAGTTCCAAGGAGCACGGGCTATGGTGAACACGTAACTTGCCTATGCATTTAATCTCACATTCCATGATGCTGAGTGCCACCCAGTGAGCTGAAGTAACCAAGATCTCTTGACCCAGTCTGGTGTGGCCATTTCTAGCAAGAACCCCTGCGAATTGCCGGTGAATATAACCAGGTGGGTGTCGGTTTTTATGTGCGGTTTTATGTGTCTCTAATTGTCCTATGCCAACGGGATATGGTGCTAGGCAGCCGTTATTGTGGCACGTTCGTGAGTGTTAAAGCGAGGCTCTTTCATGTCTTGTGATTATGTGATCGTGATCGTGATGAGGTCCTCAGATTACGGACCGGCCAGAAACGCTATACGTGTTAGTGGCTTGGCAAGAATGTAAAAATATCATTCTAATATAATCTCACCAACCCATTGTACCCTCTTGTAAATAAAATATTATTATTATTATTATTATTATTATTATTATTATTATTATTATTATTGTGTATTGCCAGCGTATCAGATACTGCACGTTGGTTTTGATAACACGACGTTCCTTAAAATACAGACAATTACCTCATTTTCATGTGTAAATATTTCACATGTTAAGTTTAGGGAATAAATTCGTATGTTAAGTGCACACGGTGTTTCCAGAAAAAATCTTTCCTTCCTCATTTAGGCAAACCAGGTCGCCCCCACAAAAGGCTCCTCCACCTATACTTGAGCCACAGCAAATAAAATTTGATGTTACTGATCTTCAATTCCTTGCACCACCAGACTGAGTCAGACACGACCAGTGCTGGCAGAGGTAAACTGAACCGTGTACCGTTGCTCTGGGTATTTTACTCTCTGTTGATAACCACTGTGGATGGTACGTCCTCCGGTCCTGGCACCACTGCTCACAGAGGTCGTCCAAGTCAAGCAATCTCCGACACACACACACACACACACACACGCACACACACACACACACGCACACGCACACGCACATACACATACACATACACATACACATACACATACACATACACACACACACACACACGCACACACACACACACACACACACACACACACACACACACACACACACACACACACACACACACACACACTGAGAAACGGGAAGAACAGATACACAGAGAATAACAGAGAGGTGTGTGAAGAACTCAACAGGAGATTCCAGGTCTTCAAAGAAGAACAAGGAGAAGCCCCTGCACTAAACGAGGCAAACCAAGCAACCTTGGAGGAATTTGACCTCACCAGTGATGATATCAAACGGAATCTGTTGGAGCTGAATGTGACAAAGGCTGTTGGGCCTGACAGAATCTCACCGTGGATTCTAAATGAAGGTGCAGACACACTAAGTGTGCTACTCTCTATCGTGTATAACAGGCCACTGGAAACATAAGACCTACCAGAAAGTTGGAAGACTGCTAATGTAGCCCTAATATTAAAAAAAGGTGACAGGCAAGAGACACTGAACAGTTTCCAGTTCTGGAAACTGCCCAGTTTCCCTAACTTGTATACCATGCAAGGTGATGGAGAAGATCGTGAGGAAAAGGCTCGTAGAGCATCTGGGGGGATATAGTTTTGTGACACACCACCAACATGGGTTCAGAGATGGTAAGTCGTGCCTCACAGGTTTAATAGAATTCTATGACTAGGCAACAAAAATTAGGCAGGAAAGAGAAGGGTGGGCAGACTGCTTTTTTTTGGACTGCCAGAAAGCCTTTGACACAGTACCCCATAAAATGCTGTTAAAAAAGTTGGAGCAACAGGCAGGAGTAAAAGGGAAGGTGTTCCAGTGGATAAGGGAGTATCTAAGCAACAGGAAACAGCGAGTAACTGCGAGGGGAGAGACATCAGAGTGGCGAGATGTCACCAGCGGAGTCCCACAGGGCTCTGTACTTGAACCCATTCTGTTTCTAATATATGTAAATGATTTTCCAGCGGGTATAGACTAATTGCTGATGATGCAAAAATTATGAGAAGAATCAAGACAGATGAAGATAGACAGAGACTACAGGATGACCTGGACAAACTGGAGGAATGGTCTAGAAAATGGCTGCTAAAGTTCAACTCAGGAAAATGTAAAGTATTGAAATTAGGCGACGGGAGCAGAAGGCTGAACACAAGGTACCATCTGGGAGGTGAAATCCTTGCAAGAGTCAAATAGAGAGTAAGATCTTGGGGTTGATATCACACCGAACCTGTCCCCAGAGGCCCACATCAAAAGGATATCATCAGTGGCATATGCTAGGTTGGCCAACATAAGAACTGCCTTTAGAAATTTGTGTAAGGAATCGTTCAGGACCATGTATTCCACTTATGTAAGACCAATCCTGGAATATGCAGCTCCTGCCTGGAGTCCATACCTAGTTAAACACAAGACAAAGTTAGAGAAGATTCAGCGGTATGCCACCAGACTTGTCGCGGAACTGAGAGGTATGAGCAACGAGGAAAGGCTGAAGGAGCTGAGCCTCACGTCCCTGGAAAACAAAAGAGTATGGGAAGACATGATAACCACCAACAAAATTCTCTGGGGAATTGACAGGGTGGAGAAAGACAGTCTTCAGCACGGGTGGGACACGAACAAGGGGACACAGGTGGAAACTTAGTACCCAGATGAGCCACAGGGACATTAGAAAGAATTTTTTCAGTGTCAGAGTAGTTAACAAATGGAATGCACTAGGGAGTGATGTGGTGGAGGCTGACTCCATACACAGTTTCGAATGTAGATATGATGGAGCCCAATAGGCTCAGGAATCTGTACACCTGTTGATTGACAGTTGAGAGACGGGACCAAAGAACCAAAGCTTAGCCCCCGCAAGCACAAATAGGCGAGTACAAATATGTGAGTACACACACACACGCACACACACACGCACACACACACGCACACAAACAAGAAGATAGAGAGAGACTTCAAGATGAGCTGGACAAACTGAAAAGATGGTGCAACAAATGACAATAACAATTAAATTCGAGAAAATGTGAAGTAGTGAAGCAAGGTGCAAGGAGCAACATACAAAATATACCAAATAGGAGAAAAAGTCCTCCATGAAATGGCCAGAGTCTTAGGAGTTGATATAACATTATAACATCAATCCTGTCTCCTGGAGGCCACATCAAAAGGAAATCATCAGAGGCATCTGCGAGGCTGGCTAACGTCAGAAATGCCTTTTGAAATTTGTGTTAGGAATCTTTTGGAATCTTGTATATCATATATGTCAGACCAATCCTGCAGTAAACTGCTCCAACAAGGAGCCTATATCTAGTTAAACTCAAGGTCCAGTTAGAAAACTTAAAACAAAAACTAGACTATGCCTCCAGACAAGTCCCAGAACTGAGAGGTTTAAGTTACAAGGAAAGCCTACAGGAGTCAGGCCCCATATCAATGGAAGACACAAGCCTCAGGGAAGACATGATTAAAACCTACAAAATTCTCAGGGGGAACTGATAGCGTAAATAAAGTCAGATTATTTAGACACAAAGAGTAACTATAAATAGTAAATAAATACTCGACAGCACGCACAAAGGACAAAGCTGGAGAAGAACTGTCGGTTCATCGGCCGTGGGTGCAGCGTCAGCGGGACCCAACACGCACGGCGCCTTCGACGTGTGTACAAAGGCCAGGCTCTGGGCCCCGGCGTCATCGTCCGCACACAAACAAAAGCTGTCTTCAATCGATACGAAGCGACGGTGTGTGGGAGGTTGTCTGTGATGAAGGGTTGTGTGTGTCTGTGTACTCACCTAATTGTACTTACCTAATTGTGCTTGCGGGGGTTGAGCTCTGGCTCTTTAGTCCCGCCTCTCAACCGTCAATCAACTGGTGTAGAGGTTCCTGAGCCTATTGGGCTCTATCATATCTACACTTGAAACTGTGTATGGAGTCAGCCTCCACCACATCACTTCCTAATGCATTCCATTTGTCAACCACTCTGACACTATTTGAGCACTCATTTTCCCCCTGTGTCCCCTAGTGCGTGTGCCCCTTGGGTTAAATAACCTGTCTTTATCTACCCTGTCGATTCCCTTGAGAATCTTGAATGTTGTGATCATGTCCCCCCTAACTCTTCTGTCTTCCAACGAAGTGAGGTTTAATTCCCGTAGTCTCTCCTCGTAGCTCATACCTTTCAGCTCTTGTACTAGTCTGGTGGCAAACCTTTGAACCTTTTCCAGTTTAATCTTATGCTTGACTACATATGGACTCCACGCCGGAGCCGCATACTCCAGGATTGGTCTGACATATGTGTATATAATGTTCTAAAAGATTCCTTACACAAGTTTCTAAATGCCATTCTTATGTTAGCCAACCTGGCATATGCCGCTGATGTTATCTTCTTGATATGAGCTTCAGGGGACAGGTCTGGCGTGATATCAACCCCCAGGTCTTTCTCTCTCTCGGACTCCTGAAGTATTGCATGTCCCAAATGATACCTTTATCTGGTCTCCTGTTTCCTACCCCTATCTACATTACATTACATTTACTTGGGTTAAACTCTAACAACCTTTTGTTCGACCATTCCTGCAGCTTGTCCAGGTCTTCTTGAAGCCTCAAGCTGTCCTCCTCTGTCTTAATCCTAATCTTGTGTGTGTGTGTGTGTGTGTGTGTGTGTGTGTGTGTGTGTGTGTGTGTGTGTGTGTGTGTGTATGTGTGTACTCACCTAGTTGTGTTTGCGGGGGTTGAGCTCTGGCTCTTTGGTCCCGCCTCTCAACCGTCAATCAACAGGTAAAATGCATTTTACCTGTTGTGTGTGTGTGTGTGTACTCACCTATTTGTATTCACATATTTGTGCTTGCAGGATCGAGCATTGACTCTTGGATCCCGCCTTTCCAGCTATCGGTTGCTTTCAGCAATGACTCCTGTCTCATTTCCCTATCATACCTAGTTTTAAAAGTATGAATATTATTTGCTTCTACAACCTGTTCCCCAAGTGCATTCCATTTTTCCACTTCTCTCACGCTAAAAGGAAACTTCCTAACATCCCTATGACTCATCTGAGTTTACAGTTTCCACCCATGTCCCCTTGTTCTGTTATTATTACGTGTGAACATTTCATCTATTTCCACTTTGTCAATTCCTCCGAGTATTTTATATGTCCCTATCATATCTCCTCTCTCCCTTCTTTTCTCTAGTGTCGTAAGGTTCAGTTCCTTCAGACGCTCTTCATATCCCATCCCTCGTAACTCTGGGACAAGCCTCGTCGCAAACCTTTGAACCTTCTCCAGTTTCTTTATGTGTTTCTTCAGGTGGGGGCTCTATGATGGCGCGGCATACTCTAAGACGGGTCTCATGTAGGCAGTGTAAAGCGCCCTAAAAGCCTCCTCATTTAGGTTTCTGAATGAAGTTCTAATTTTTGCCAGAGTACGCTGCTGTCGTTATCCTATTTATATGTGCCTCAGGAGTTAGATTAGGTGTCACATCCACTCCCAGGTCTCTTTCTCGAATCGTTACAGGTAGGCTGTTCCCCTTCATTGTGTACTGACCCTTTGGTCTCCTATCACCTGATCCCATTTCCATAACTTTACATTTACTGGTGTTAAACTCCAGTAGCCATTTCCCTGACCATCTCTGCAACCTGTTTAAGTCCTCTTGGAGGATCCTACAATCCTCGTCTGTCACAACTCTTCTCATTAATTTTGCGTCATCCGCAAACATTGACATGTATGATTCCACTCCTGTAAACATATCATTTACGTAAATTAGAAAGAGGATTGGTCCCAGCACCGATCCTTAAGGTACTCCACTTGTTACTGTTCGCCAGTCCGACTTCTCGCCCCTTACCATTACCCTCTGGCTCCTTCCTGTTAGGTAGTTCTTCACCCATACTAGGGCCTTTCCGCTTACTCCTGCCTGCCTCTCAAGTTTATATAGCAGTCTCATGTGCGGTACTGTATCAAAGGCCTTTTGGCAGTCAAGAAATATGGAGTCTGCCCAGCCTTCTCTGTCCTGCCTTATCCTTGTTACTTTATCATAGAATTCAAAAAGGTTTGTTAGGCATGATTTCCCTGTCCAGAACCCATGTTGGTGCTTGTTTACAAACCCAATGCTCTCCAGGTGCTCAACAAGTCTTAGCCTAATTATTTTTTCAAGTATTTTGCAGGGGATGCTTGTCAGTGATACGGGTCTGTAGTTAAGTGCCTCCTCCCTATCACCTTTCTTGAAAATCGGAACGACATTTGCCTCCTTCCAGCAACTGGGCAATTCTCCCGACATAAGTGACTCATTAAAGATCATTGCCAGAGGCACGCTGAGAGCCTGCGCTGCCTCTTTAAGTATCCACGGTGATACTTTATCTGGTCCAACAGCTTTATTTGCATCCAGTGTTGTCAACTGTTTCATTCACACTGTGTGTGTGTGTGTACTTACCTAATTGCCAAATTGTACTTACCTAATTGTGCTTGCGGGGGTTGAGCTCCGGCTCTTTGGTCCCGCCTCTCAACTGTCAATCAACTAATGTACAGGTTCCTGAGCCTACTGGGCTCTATCATATCTACACATGAAGCTGTGTATGGAGTCAGCCTCCACCACATCACTTTCTAATGCATTCCATTTGTCTACTACTTTGACACTGAAAAAATTCTTTCTAATGTCTCTATGGCTCATTTGGGCACTCAATTTCCCCCTGTGTCCCCTAGGGCGTGTGCCCCTTGTGGCAAATAGCCTGTCTTTATCTAATCTGTCAATTCCTCTGAGAATCTTGTATGTGTTGATCATTTCCCCCTCTAACTCCTCTGTCTCCCAGTGACATGAGGTTTAATTCCCGTAGTCTCTCCTCGTAGTTCATACCCCTCGCTTCGGGTAGTAGTCTGGTGGCAAACCTGTGAACCTTTTCCGGTTTAGTCTTATGCTTGACTAGATATGGACTCCATGCTGGAGCAGCAAACTCCAGGATTGGTCTGGCATATGGGGTATACAAAGTTCTGAAAGATTCGTTACGCAAATTTCTAAAGGCCGTTCTTATGTTGGCCAACCTGGCATATGCCGCTGATGCTATTCTCTTGATATGAGCTTCAGGAGATATCAACCTCCAGGTCTTTCTCTCTCTCAGATTCTTGAAGTATTTCATCTCCCAAATGATACCTTGTATCTGGTCTTCTGCTCCCTCCACCTATCTTCATTACATTGCATTTGCTTTTGTTAAACTCTAACAACCATTTGTTCAACCATTCCTGCTGCTTGTCCAGGTCTTCCTGAAGCCTCAAGCTGTCCTCCTCTGTATTAATCCTTCTCATAATTTTGGCGTCGTCAGCAAACATTGAGAGGAATGAGTCAATGCTCACTGGGAGATCATTTAAGTATATCAGAAACAGGATATGTCCGAGTTCAGAGCCCTGTGGGACTCCACTGGTGACTTCACGCCAATCTGAGGTCTCACCCCTCACTATAACTCTCTGCTTCCTATTGTTTAGGTACTCCCTTTTCCACTGGAGCGCCCTACCAGTTACTCCTGCCTGTTTTTCCAGCTTATGCATCAGCCTTTTATGGGGTACTGTGTCAAAGGCTTTCCGACAATCCACAAAAATGCAGTCCACCCAGCCTTCTCTTTCTTGCTTAATCTTTGTCACCTGATCGTAGAATTCTATTATTAAGCCTGTAAGTCAAGATTTACCCTCCCTGAACACATGATGAAGGATTGTCACGAAGTTCTTTTTCTCCAGATGTGTTACTAGGTTTTTCGTCACGATCTTCTCCATCACCTTGCATGGTATACAAGTTAAGGACACTGGCCTGTAGATCAGTGCCTCTTGTTTGTCACCCTTTTTGTATATTGGGACTACATTAGCAGTCTTCTATATTTCTGGTAGGTCTCCCGTTTCCAGTGACCTCCGATACACTATGGAGAGTGGCAAGCAGAGCGCTCCTGCACACTCTTTCAATACCCATGGAGAGATTCCGTCTGGGCCAACAGCCTTTCTCACGTCCAGATCCAAAAGGTGCCTCTTGACCTCATCTCTATTAATTTCGAACCATTCCAAGGCCGCCTAGTTTACTGCCACCTTTCCTAGTTCAGTGACCTCTCCTCGTTCTATTGTGAAGACCTTCTGGAACCTCTTGTTGAGTTCCTCACACACACCTCTGTCATTCTCTGTGTACCTGTTCCCACCAATTCTAAGTTTCATCACCTGTTCCTTTACTGTCGTTTTCCTCCTGATGTGACTGTGTAGTAGTTTTGGTTCGGTCTTGGCTTGATTAGCTATGTCATTTTCATACTTTTTCTCCGCTTCTCTTCTCACAGTAACATACTCGTTCCTGGTTCTCTGGTATCTCTCTCTACTTTCTGGTGTTCTGTTATTTCGAAAGTTCCTCCACGTACTTTTGTCCAGTTCCTTTGCTATCATACATGCACTATTAAACCACGGATTCTTCTTTTGCTTCTCGTTTTTTTTTTTGTTGTCTGGTCGGGATAAACCTGCTTGCTGCCTCCTGATACTTTTGGATGACAGAGTCCATCATGTCTTGTACGGACTTAGTTGTGAGTTCTGTGTCCCATGGTATATCCCCTAGGAATTTTCTCATCTCTTCATAATTTCCCTTTTGGTATGCCAGCCCTTTGTTTCCCAGCTCTTTTTTTTTTTGGGGGGGGGGATAATTCCTAGCTCCACCAGGTACTCAATGATCAATACAGTTTATGGCCTGGTAGCCTGGTGGATAGCGTGCAGGACTCATAATTCTGTGGCGCGGGTTCCATTCCTGCACCAGGCAGAAACAAATGAGCAAAGTTTCTTTCACCCTGAATGCACCTGTTACCTAGCAGTAAATAGGTACCTGGGAGTTAGTCAGCTGTCACGGGCTGCTTCCTGGGGTACGTGTGTGTGGTGTGAAAAAAAGGAGTTAGTAAACAGTTTATTGACAGTTGAGAGGTAGGCCAAAAGAGCAAAGCTCAACCCCCGCAAACACAACTAGTTAAATACAACTAGGTGAATACAGTGATCACTCATTCCCAAGGGGGCTTCCAACTTAACTTCCCTTATATCCGACTCATTTAGGGCAAATATTAGATGAAGCATAGCTGGTTCATCCTCTCCTCTCATTCTTGTCGTTCTCTTGATGTGTTGACTTAGAAAGTTTCTTGTTGCTACGTCCAGCAGCTTAGCTCTCCATGTGTCCGGTCTTCAATGTGGGTCTCTGTTCTCCCAATCTATCTTCCCGTGGTTGAAGTCTCCCATGATTAGTAGTCTGGATCCGTTCCTGCTAGCTACAGAAGCTCCTCTCTCTATTATATTGATGGTGCCATGTTATTTCTGTTTTGTTGTACTATGTTTTGTATAGGTACTCACCTATTTGTACACACCTATTTGTGCTTGCAGGGGTAGAGCTTTCGCTCTTTGGTCCCGCCTCTCAACTGTCAATCAACTGGTGTACAGATTCCTGAGCCTACTGGGCTCTATCATATCTACACTTGAAACTCTGTATGGAGTCTGCCTCCACCACATCACTGCCTAATGCATTTCATCCGTTAACTACTCTGACACTGAAAAAGTTCCCTCTAACGTCCCTGTGGCTCATGTGGGTACTCAGTTTCCACCTGTGTCCTCTTGTTCGCGTCCCACCAGTGTTGAATAGTTTATCCTTGATTTCCCGGTCGATTCCCATGAGGATTTCGTAGGTTGTGATCATGTCTCCCCTTGCTCTTCTGTCTTCCAGTGTCGTAAGGTGCATTTCCCGCAGCCTTTCCTCGTAACTCATGCCTCTTAGTCCTGGGACTAGTCTAGTGGCATACCTTTGAACTTTTTCCAGCTTCGTCTTGTGCTTGACAAGGTACGGGCTCCATGCTGGGGCCGCATACTCCAGGATTGGTCTTACATATGTGGTGTACAAGATTCTGAATGATTCCTTACACAGGTTCCTGAACGCTGTTCTGATGTTAGCCAGCCTCGCATATGCCGCAGATGTTATTCTTTTTATGTGGGCTTCAGGAGACAGGTTTGGTATGATATCAACTCCTAGATCTTTCTCTCTGTCTGTTTCATTAAGTACTTCATCTCCTGTTCTGTATCCTGTGTCTGGCCTCCTGTTTCCACTGCCTAGTTTCATTACTTTGCATTTGCTTGGATTGAACTTCAACAGCCATTTGTTGGACCATTCACTCAGTCTGTCTAGGTCATCTTGTAGCCTCCTACTATCATCCTCTGTTTCAATCCTTCTCATAATTTTTGCATCGTGTGTGTGTGTGTGTGCGTGTGTGTGTGTGTGTGTGTGTGTGTGTGTGTGTGTGTGTGTGTGTGTGTGTGTGTGTGTGTGTGTGCGCGCGTGTGTGTGTGTGTGTGTGTGTGTATACTCACCTATTTGAACTCACCTATTTGTTCTTGCGGGGGTTGAGCTCTGGCTCTTTGGTCGCGCCTCTCAACTGTCAATCAACTGGTGTACAGGTTCCTGAGCCTACAGGGCTCTATCATATCTACACTTGAAACTGTGTATGGAGTCAGCCTCCACCACATCACTTCCTAATGCATTCCATTTGTCAACCACTCTGACACTAAAAAAAGTTCTTTCTAATATCTCTATGGCTAATTTGGGCACTCAATTTCCCCCTGTGTCCCATAGTGCGTGTGCCCCTTGTGGTAAATAGTCTGTCTTTATCTACACTATCTTTATCTTTATCTACCCTCTGAGAATATTGTATGTGGTGATCATGTCCCCTCTAACTCTTCTGTCTCCCAGTGACGTGAGGTATAATTCCTGTAGTCTCTCTTCGTAGCTCATACCCCTCAGTTCGCGTACTAGTCTGGTGGCAAACCTTTGAACATTTCCCAGTTTAGTCTTATGCTTGACTAGATATTGACTCCATGCTGGAGCCGCACACTCCAGGATTGGTCTGACATATGGGTATACAGGTCTGACATATGTGGTATACAAAGTTCTGAAAGATTCCTTACACAAGTTTCTAAAGGACGTTCTTATGTTAGCCAACATGGCATATGCCGCTGATGTTATCCTCTTGATATGAGCTTCAGGGGACAGTTCTGGCGTGATATCAACCCCCAGGTCTTTCTCTCTCTCTCTCTGACTCTTGAAGTATTTCATCTCCCAAATGATACCTAATATCTGGTCTCCTGCTCCCTACACCTATCTTTATTACATTGCATTTGCTTGGGTTAAACTCTAACAACCTTTTGTTCGACCATTCCTGTGGCTTGTCCAGGTCTTCTTGAAGCTTCAAGCACTCCTCCTCTGTCTCAATCCTTCTCATAATTTTGGCGTCGTCAGCAACATTCAGAAGAATGAGTCTATACCCTCTGGGAGATCATTTAAGTATATCAGAAACAGGATAGGTAAGAGTACAGAGCCCTGTGGGACTCCACTGGTGACTTCACGCCAATCTGAGATCTCACCCCTCACTGTAACTCTCTGCTTCCTATTGTTTAAGTATTCCTTTATCCACTGGAGCGCCCTACCAGGTACTCCTGCTCATGCATTAGCCTTTTATGGGGTATTGTGTCAAAGGCTTTCCGACAGTCCAAAAAACTGTCCGCCGGTTGTCTAATACTCCTGATCTATTTCTTTATCATATCTACTATTAAAATTATAAATGGAGTTCGTTAATACAGCCTCTAATTCATTCATCTTTCCCACTACTCTTATGCTAAACCTATCTAACATCTTTGACTCATCTGAGTCCCAAGCTTCCATGTTCCAAGCTCTTGTTATATTGGTATTCATTGTGAATATTTCCTCTTTTTCCATTGTCAATCCTCTAAGTATTTAATACATCTCAATCATGTATCTCTCTCTCTCTCTCTCTCTCTCTCTCTCTCTCTCTTCCATTCTAGCACTATCTGATTTAGTTCCTTCAGTCTTTCTTCGTACCCCATTCATCGCAGCTCTTGGAAAAGCCTCGTTGGAAACTTCTGAACCGTTTCGAGTTTCCTCATTTATGTTTTTTTTTAACTGTGGGCTCCATGATGGGGCGGCATGTTCTAAAACTCGTCTCACTTAGATGGTGTACATCGGTCTAACTATCTCCTTATTTACGTTCCTGAATGAGGTTCAGACGTTTGCTAGTGTAAAGTATGCTGCTGATATCCTATTTATATGAGCCTCAGAAGTTAGGTTTGGAGTTATGTCCACTCCCAGGTCTCTTTTCTTTAGTCGTTACAGGGAGGTAGTTCCCTTCATTGTGTACTGTCCTTTTGGTCTTCTGTCGCCTGTTCCTGTTTGCATCACGTTACATTCGCATGTCTTGAACTCCAGTAGCCATTTCCAGAATACTCTAGGCGAGCACATACAAATGAGTACACACATACACAAATACCATAACAATGATATATATTAAAATTTATTCTCGTCACCAGGGTTTTCCCAAAAAGGAATTTGAGTAAGGCTTGCCATCTGAGGATTAAATTAGCATTTTAAAAGCACTACAATCACCTTCTGTGGTTGATTGTTCAACAAATCACCGAACAATATATTTAACAGATCTCTAACGCTGTCCGTAGAGGACAGAAGAAAATGTATATATGCTGATTAGCTTGTAAATATATCTTGAGGTTATCTTGAGATGATTTCGGGGCTTTAGTGTCCCCGCGGCACGGTCCTCGACCAAGCCTCCACCCCCAGGAAGCAGCCCGTGACAGCTGACTAACACCCAGGTACCTATTTACTGCTAGGTAACAGGGGCATTCAGGGTGAAAGAAACTCTGCCCATTTGTTTCTGCCTCGTGCGGGAATCGAACCCGCGCCACAGAATTACGAGTCCTGCGCGCTATCCACCAGGCTACGAGGCCCCATCCCTACCCACATCTGGCCACATCTGTGGTAGAAAACAAAATCTGAGGCACTGACCACGACAATACCGGCTTTACTACCTCACTTGGCCAGTAACGCCCAACTATTAAACATAACTGAGGGGTTTAACTCAACAGTAAAATGGGTACCTGGTTATTAAAAGACTTTTCGCGGGGTCGTATTCCAGGGAACATAGGATTAAGGACTTGCCTGAAACACTATGCGTACCAGTGGCTGTACAAGAATGTAAGAATTATATATATAATATATATATATATATATATATGTCGTACCTAGTAGCCAGAACGCCCTACTCAGCCTACTATGCAAGGCCCAATTTGCCTAATAAGCCAAGTTTTCCTGAATTAATATATTTTATCTAATTATTTTCTTATGAAATGATAAAGCTACCCATTTCATTATGTATGAGGTCAATTTTTTTTTATTGGAGTTAAAATTAACGTAGATATATGACCGAACCTAACCAACCCTACCTAACCTAACCTAACCTATCTTTATAGGTTAGTTTAGGTTAGGTGGCCGAAAAAGTTAGGTTAGGTTAGGTTAGGTAGGTTAGGTAGTCGAAAAAACATTAATTCATGAAAACTTGGCTTATTAGGCAAATCGGGCCTTGCATAGTAGGCTGAGAAGTGCGTTCTGGCTACTAGGTACGACATATATATATATATATATATATATATATATATATATATATATATATATATATATATATATATATATATATATATATATATATAATTAAATATGACCGAAAAAGTAAGATTAATAATTCTAACACGAATTTTCTCAATCTTTCGTACATTACGCTTCACTGTTGGAGGTAAATCAAAAATCACTTCTCCAAAATTCATTTTTATTTCTAGTCTGACGCGACACGGGCGCGTTTCGTAAAACTTATTACATTTTCAAAGACTTCACAAATACACAACTGATTAGAACGTATCTCTGATTTTATATCTACATTTGAGTGAGGTGGGAAGGGTGATGTGGCATTAACACAAGACAGAACAGGAGGGGATATTAATAGGGTATTAAAAGTATCAACACAAGACAGAACAGAAACAATGGGTATTGAATAGAAGTGTTTGTAGAAAGCCTATTGGTCCATATTTCTTGATGCTTCTATATTGGAGCGGAGTCTTGAGGTGGGTAGAATATAGTTGTGCAATAATTGGCTGTTGATTGCTGGTGTTGACTTCTTGATGTGTAGTGCCTCGCAAACGTCAAGCCGCCTGCTATCGCTGTATCTATCGATGATTTCTGTGTTGTTTACTAGGATTTCTCTGGCGATGCCTCATATATATATATATATATATATATATATATATATATATATATATATATATATATATATATATATATATATAAGGCACAACTGTGCTGGCTAGGGTTCGAGTCTCCTGGTGGGAAAGTGTTCTAAAGTTGTATACTTCACTCTCGTGTTTAGGAGAGTTGTGCCTTAAGTTCATAGACACAGTGTTCTCCCATATTAACAGGGACTTGATGAAATAAACGTATAAATGACCCCTCACTTGCTCTAGTGCTCTTGGGAGGTGATGATCTTTGGGGTATTTAAATACTCCGAAATTACCATCTCTTTTAAGGGTCTGAGCAGGTGGTGGAGCGGGTTAAGGCGTACCTGTTATGCCAGTTGCTGGAAGGCTTCTGTGCTGGCTAGGGTTCGAGTCTCCTGGTGGGAAAGTGTTCTAAAGTTGTATACTTCACTCTCGTGTTTAGGAGAGTTGTGCCTTAAGTTCATAGACACAGTGTTCTCCCATATTAACAGGGACTTGATGAAATAAACGTATAAATGACCCCTCACTTGCTCTAGTGCTCTTGGGAGGTGATGATCTTTGGGGTATTTAAATACTCCGAAATTACCATCTCTTTTAAGGGTCTGAGCAGGTGGTGGAGCGGGTTAAGGCGTACCTGTTATGCCAGTTGCTGGAAGGCTTCTGTGCTGGATAGGGTTCGAGTCTCCTGGTGGGAAAGTGTTCTAAAGTTGTATACTTCACTCTCGTGTTTAGGAGAGTTGTGCCTTAAGTTCATAGACACAGTGTTCTCCCATATTAACAGGGACTTGATGAAATAAACGTATAAATGACCCCTCACTTGCTCTAGTGCTCTTGGGAGGTGATGATCTTTGGGGTATTTAAATACTCCGAAATTACCATCTCTTTTAAGGGTCTGAGCAAGTGGTGGAGCGGGTTAAGGCGTACCTGTTATGCCAGTTGCTGGAAGGCTTCTGTGCTGGCTAGGGTTCGAGTCTCCTGGTGGGAAAGTGTTCTAAAGTTGTATATATATATATATATATATATATATATATATATATATATATATATGTATATATATATATATATATATATATATATATATATATATATATATATAAAAAAGTCAAGAGATGAACACTACTGCACACCTGTACACCCGTGCACAATTATTTATTACGCCTACAGTAAAATATAATCATGAATTCATTGATGACAAGAACTTGATGAGTCTCTGACCTAACAACGACTCGCAGGAGCCTCCCTTAATCTTGTTAATGTAGAGATGAGTATGCGTCCCAAGCGGACTAGGTTGGGGCAGGTGCCGAGGCTCGCCTCCTTACCCAGGGCTCCACAGCCTTGGGGTAAGGAGGTAATCTCCCAGATTACTTGCTGGCTAGGCTTTTATTAAATAATAATTCAGCTTCACCGTCCTAGCATGTCACTGCTTCACTGTTCTATGCAGAAACTGCCACACTGTTTAGACCAAGCACTGCATGTTTTTCCTACCTCAGACCTACATCACCTCCCTACCCTTCTGAGGGACAACATTAATTGGGTTCCATTCAAGAGTTCCCCTTCCACTCTCGGTCGGTATGTAAAGATTTATTTTTTTATAAGGGATAGTTGGCTCTGCCTGGCGTCCCCATCCTTCTGTAATGCTTGGTCCCTGCCTGGCGTCCCCATCCTTCTGTACTACTGGGTCCCTGCCTGGCGTCCCCATCCTTCTGTACTACTGGGTCCCTGCCTGGCGTCCCCATCCTTCTATACTACTGGTCCCTGTCTGGCGTCCCCATCCTTCTGTACTACTGGTCCCTGCCTGGCGTCCCCATCCTTCTATACTACTGGTCCCTGCCTGGCGTCCCCATCCTTCTATACTACTGGTCCCTGCCTGGCGTCCCCATCCTTCTGTAATGCTTGGTCCCTGCCTGGCGTCCCCATCCTACTGTACTACTGGGTCCCTGCCTGGCGTCCCCATCCTTCTGTAATGCTTGGTCCCTGCCTGGCGTCCCCATCCTTCTATTCTACTGGGTCCCTGCCTGGCGTCCCCATCCTTCAATACTACTGGTCCTTGCCTGGCGTCCCCATCCTACTGTACTACTGGGTCCCTGCCTGGCGTCCCCATCCTTCTGTAATACTTGGTCCCTGCCTGGCGTCCCCATCCTACTGTACTACTGGTCCTTGCCTGGCGTCCCCATCCTTCTATACTAATGGGTCCCTGCCTGGCGTCCCCATCCTTCTATACTACTGGGTCCCTGCCTGGCGTGCCCATCCTTCTGTACTACTGGTCCCTGCCTGGCGTCCCCATCCTTCTATAGTACTGGGTCCCTGCCTGGCGTGCCCATCCTTCTGTACTACTGGTCCCTGCCTGGCGTCCCCATCCTTCTATACTACTGGGTCCCTGCCTGGCGTCCCCATCCTTCTATACTACTGGGTCCCTGCCTGGCGTCCCCATCCTTCTGTACTACTGGTCCCTGCCTGGCGTCCCCATCCTTCTATACTACTGGGTCCCTGCCTGGCGTCCCCATCCTTCAATACTACTGGGTCCCTGCCTGGCGTCCCCATCCTTCTGTACTACTGGTCCCTGCCTGGCGTCCCCATCCTTCTATACTACTGGGTCCCTGCCTGGCGTCCCCATCCTTCAATACTACTGGGTCCCTGCCTGGCGTCCCCATCCTTCTATACTACTGGGTCCCTGCCTGGCGTGCCCATCCTTCTGTACTACTGGTCCCTGCCTGGCGTCCCCATCCTTCTATACTACTGGGTCCCTGCCTGGCGTCCCCATCCTTCTATACTACTGGGTCCCTGCCTGGCGTCCCCATCCTTCTATACTACTGGGTCCCTGCCTGGCGTCCCCATCCTTCTATACTACTGGGTCCCTGCCTGGCGTCCCCATCCTTCTATACTACTGGGTCCCTGTCTGGCGTCCCCATCCTACTGTACTACTGGTCCCTGCCTGGTGTCCCCATCCTTCTATACTACTGGGAACCTGCCTGGCGTCCCCATCCTTCAATACTACTGGTCCTTGCCTGGCGTCCCCATCCTTCTATACTACTGGTCCTTGCCTGGCGTCCCCATCCTACTGTACTACTGGTCCTTGCCTGGCGTCCCCATCCTACTGTACTACTGGTCCTTGCCTGGCGTCCCCATCCTTCTATACTACTGGTCCCTGCCTGGCGTCCCCATCCTTCTATACTACTGGTCCTTGCCTGGCGTCCCCATCCTTCTATACTACTGGGTCCCTGCCTGGCGTCCCCATCCTTCTATACTACTGGTCCCTGCCTGGCGTCCCCATCCTTCTATACTACTGGTCCCTGTCTGGCGTCCCCATCCTTCTATACTACTGGTCCTTGCCTGGCGTCCCCATCCTTCTATACTACTGGGTCCCTGCCTGGCGTCCCCATCCTTCTGTACTACTGGTCCCTGCCTGGCGTCCCCATCCTTCTATACTACTGGTCCCTGCCTGGCGTCCCCATCCTACTGTACTACTGGTCCCTGCCTGGCGTCCCCATCCTTCTATACTACTGGTCCTTGCCTGGCGTCCCCATCCTTCTATACTACTGGTCCTTGCCTGGCGTCCCCATCCTTCTATACTACTGGTCCTTGCCTGGCGTCCCCATCCTTCTATACTACTGGGTCCCTGCCTGGCGTCCCCATCCTTCTATACTACTGGGTCCCTGCCTGGCGTCCCCATCCTTCTGTACTACTGGTCCCTGCCTGGCGTCCCCATCCTTCTATACTACTGGGTCCCTGCCTGGCGTCCCCATCCTTCTATACTACTGGGTCCCTGCCTGGCGTCCCCATCCTTCTATACTACTGGGTCCCTGCCTGGCGTCCCCATCCTTCTATACTACTGGGTCCCTGCCTGGCGTCCCCATCCTTCTATACTACTGGGTCCCTGTCTGGCGTCCCCATCCTACTGTACTACTGGTCCCTGCCTGGTGTCCCCATCCTTCTATACTACTGGGAACCTGCCTGGTGTCCCCATCCTTCAATACTACTGGTCCTTGCCTGGCGTCCCCATCCTTCTATACTACTGGTCCTTGCCTGGCGTCCCCATCCTACTGTACTACTGGTCCTTGCCTGGCGTCCCCATCCTACTGTACTACTGGTCCTTGCCTGGCGTCCCCATCCTTCTATACTACTGGTCCCTGCCTGGCGTCCCCATCCTTCTATACTACTGGTCCTTGCCTGGCGTCCCCATCCTTCTATACTACTGGGTCCCTGCCTGGCGTCCCCATCCTTCTATACTACTGGTCCCTGCCTGGCGTCCCCATCCTTCTATACTACTGGTCCCTGTCTGGCGTCCCCATCCTTCTATACTACTGGTCCTTGCCTGGCGTCCCCATCCTTCTATACTACTGGGTCCCTGCCTGGCGTCCCCATCCTTCTGTACTACTGGTCCCTGCCTGGCGTCCCCATCCTTCTATACTACTGGTCCCTGCCTGGCGTCCCCATCCTACTGTACTACTGGTCCCTGCCTGGCGTCCCCATCCTTCTATACTACTGGTCCTTGCCTGGCGTCCCCATCCTTCAATACTACTGGGTCCCTGCCTGGCGTCCCCATCCTTCTATACTACTGGGTCCCTGCCTGGCGTGCCCATCCTTCTGTACTACTGGTCCCTGCCTGGCGTCCCCATCCTTCTATACTACTGGGTCCCTGCCTGGCGTCCCCATCCTTCTATACTACTGGGTCCCTGCCTGGCGTCCCCATCCTTCTATACTACTGGGTCCCTGCCTGGCGTCCCCATCCTTCTATACTACTGGGTCCCTGCCTGGCGTCCCCATCCTTCTATACTACTGGGTCCCTGTCTGGCGTCCCCATCCTACTGTACTACTGGTCCCTGCCTGGTGTCCCCATCCTTCTATACTACTGGGAACCTGCCTGGCGTCCCCATCCTTCAATACTACTGGTCCTTGCCTGGCGTCCCCATCCTTCTATACTACTGGTCCTTGCCTGGCGTCCCCATCCTACTGTACTACTGGTCCTTGCCTGGCGTCCCCATCCTACTGTACTACTGGTCCTTGCCTGGCGTCCCCATCCTTCTATACTACTGGTCCCTGCCTGGCGTCCCCATCCTTCTATACTACTGGTCCTTGCCTGGCGTCCCCATTCTTCTATACTACTGGGTCCCTGCCTGGCGTCCCCATCCTTCTATACTACTGGTCCCTGCCTGGCGTCCCCATCCTTCTATACTACTGGTCCCTGTCTGGCGTCCCCATCCTTCTATACTACTGGTCCTTGCCTGGCGTCCCCATCCTTCTATACTACTGGGTCCCTGCCTGGCGTCCCCATCCTTCTGTACTACTGGTCCCTGCCTGGCGTCCCCATCCTTCTATACTACTGGTCCCTGCCTGGCGTCCCCATCCTACTGTACTACTGGTCCCTGCCTGGCGTCCCCATCCTTCTATACTACTGGTCCTTGCCTGGCGTCCCCATCCTTCTATACTACTGGTCCTTGCCTGGCGTCCCCATCCTTCTATACTACTGGTCCTTGCCTGGCGTCCCCATCCTTCTATACTACTGGGTCCCTGCCTGGCGTCCCCATCCTTCTATACTACTGGGTCCCTGCCTGGCGTCCCCATCCTTCTGTACTACTGGTCCCTGCCTGGCGTCCCCATCCTTCTATACTACTGGGTCCCTGCCTGGCGTCCCCATCCTTCTATACTACTGGGTCCCTGCCTGGCGTCCCCATCCTTCTATACTACTGGGTCCCTGCCTGGCGTCCCCATCCTTCTATACTACTGGGTCCCTGCCTGGCGTCCCCATCCTACTGTACTACTGGTCCCTGCCTGGTGTCCCCATCCTTCTATACTACTGGGAACCTGCCTGGTGTCCCCATCCTTCAATACTACTGGTCCTTGCCTGGCGTCCCCATCCTTCTATACTACTGGTCCTTGCCTGGCGTCCCCATCCTACTGTACTACTGGTCCTTGCCTGGCGTCCCCATCCTACTGTACTACTGGTCCTTGCCTGGCGTCCCCATCCTTCTATACTACTGGTCCCTGCCTGGCGTCCCCATCCTTCTATACTACTGGTCCTTGCCTGGCGTCCCCATTCTTCTATACTACTGGGTCCCTGCCTGGCGTCCCCATCCTTCTATACTACTGGTCCCTGCCTGGCGTCCCCATCCTTCTATACTACTGGTCCCTGTCTGGCGTCCCCATCCTTCTATACTACTGGTCCTTGCCTGGCGTCCCCATCCTTCTATACTACTGGGTCCCTGCCTGGCGTCCCCATCCTTCTGTACTACTGGTCCCTGCCTGGCGTCCCCATCCTTCTATACTACTGGTCCCTGCCTGGCGTCCCCATCCTACTGTACTACTGGTCCCTGCCTGGCGTCCCCATCCTTCTATACTACTGGTCCTTGCCTGGCGTCCCCATCCTTCTATACTACTGGTCCTTGCCTGGCGTCCCCATCCTTCTATACTACTGGTCCTTGCCTGGCGTCCCCATCCTTCTATACTACTGGGTCCCTGCCTGGCGTCCCCATCCTTCTATACTACTGGTCCCTGCCCGGCGTCCCCATCCTTCTGTACTACTGGTCCCTGCCTGGCGTCCCCATCCTTCTGTACTACTGGGTCCCTGCCCGGCGTCCCCATCCTTCTATACTACTGGGTCCCTGTCTGGCGTCCCCATCCTACTGTACTACTGGTCCCTGCCTGGTGTCCCCATCCTTCTATACTACTGGGAACCTGCCTGGTGTCCCCATCCTTCAATACTACTGGTCCTTGCCTGGCGTCCCCATCCTTCTATACTACTGGTCCTTGCCTGGCGTCCCCATCCTACTGTACTACTGGTCCTTGCCTGGCGTCCCCATCCTACTGTACTACTGGTCCTTGCCTGGCGTCCCCATCCTTCTATACTACTGGTCCCTGCCTGGCGTCCCCATCCTTCTATACTACTGGTCCTTGCCTGGCGTCCCCATCCTTCTATACTACTGGGTCCCTGCCTGGCGTCCCCATCCTTCTATACTACTGGTCCCTGCCTGGCGTCCCCATCCTTCTATACTACTGGTCCCTGTCTGGCGTCCCCATCCTTCTATACTACTGGTCCTTGCCTGGCGTCCCCATCCTTCTATACTACTGGGTCCCTGCCTGGCGTCCCCATCCTTCTGTACTACTGGTCCCTGCCTGGCGTCCCCATCCTTCTATACTACTGGTCCCTGCCTGGCGTCCCCATCCTACTGTACTACTGGTCCCTGCCTGGCGTCCCCATCCTTCTATACTACTGTTCCTTGCCTGGCGTCCCCATCCTTCTATACTACTGGTCCTTGCCTGGCGTCCCCATCCTTCTATACTACTGGTCCTTGCCTGGCGTCCCCATCCTTCTATACTACTGGGTCCCTGCCTTGGCGTCCCCATCCTTCTATACTACTGGTCCCTGCCCGGCGTCCCCATCCTTCTGTACTACTGGTCCCTGCCTGGCGTCCCCATCCTTCTGTACTACTGGGTCCCTGCCCGGCGTCCCCATCCTTCTATACTACTGGGTCCCTGTCTGGCGTCCCCATCCTACTGTACTACTGGGTCCCTGCCTGGCGTCCCCATCCTTCTATACTACTGGTCCCTGCCTGGCGTCCCCATCCTTCTATACTACTGGTCCCTGCCCGGCGTCCCCATCCTTCTATACTACTGGTCCCTGCCTGGCGTCCCCATCCTACTGTACTACTGGTCCCTGCCTGGCGTCCCCATCCTACTGTACTACTGGTCCCTGCCTGGCGTCCCCATCCTACTGTACTACTGGTCCCTGCCTGGCGTCCCCATCCTTCTATACTACTGGTCCCTGCCTGGCGTCCCCATCCTACTGTACTACTGGTCCCTGCCTGGCGTCCCCATCCTTCTATACTACTGGTCCCTGCCTGGCGTCCCCATCCTACTGTACTACCGGGTGTCCAACACAGGTTCTCTCATGAGGCGCCGGAGAGCGTGACACCACCTGTGAAGTCTGCCGCGTATATTTCCTTAATACTGTCAATGACCATCCACACGACCAAGCCCTGACCATCCACACGACCAAGCCCTGACCATCCACACGACCAAGCCCTGACTATCCACACGACCAAGCCCTGACCATCCACACGACCAAGCCCTGACCATCCACACGACCAAGCCCTGACCATCCACACGACCAAGCCCTGACCATCCACACGACCAAGCCCTGACCATCCACACGACCAAGCCCTGACCATCCACACGACCAAGCCCTGACCATCCACACGACCAAGCCCTGACCATCCACACGACCAAGCCCTGACCATCCACACGACCAAGCCCTGACCATCCACACGACCAAGCCCTGACCATCCACACGACCAATCCCTGACCATCCACACGACCAAGCCCTGACCATCCACACGACCAATCCCTGGCCATCCACACGACCAAGCCCTGACCATCCACACGACCAATCCCTGACCATCCACACGACGAAGCCCTGACCATCCACACGACCAATCCCTGAACCAAACACATGAACAGGAGCATGATTCAGTCATGAACATGAGTAAGAACATGTAGGGGGCGCAAGGCTGAGTGGACAGCGCTTCGGATTCTTAGTCCTGAGATTCAGTGTTCGATCCCCGGTGAAGGGGGAAACAAATGGGCAGAGTTTCTTTGGCCCTGATGCACCTGTTCACCTAGCAGTAAATAGGTACCTGGGAGTTAGACAGCTGCTACATGCTGCGTCCCAGTATTACAGAAGGATGGTGTAACAAAAAGGAGGCCTGGTCGAGGACCGGGCCGCAGGGACACTAAGCCCTGAAATTATGTCGGGATAACCTCAAGATAACTAGAGCATGAGCAAGCTCAAGATAAGTATGAGCAAGAGCATGAGCAGTAGCATGAGCAGTAGTGTGAGCAAGAGCATGATCAGTAGCATGAGCAAGAGCATGATCAAGTGCTCTTGCTCTTGATCAAGAGTAAAAGCATGAGCAAGAGCGTGAACAAGAGCATGAGCAAGAGCAAGAGCATGATCAAGAACAACAGCAAGAGCATGAACAAGAGGAAGAGCATGAACAACAGCAAGAGCATGAACAAGAGGAAGAGCATGAACAACAGCAAGAGCGTGAACAAGAGGAAGAGCATGAACAACAGCAAGAGCATGAACAACAGCAAGAGCGTGAACAAGAGGAAGAGCATGAACAACAGCAAGAGCATGAACAAGAGGAAGAGCATGAACAGGTGTGGAGGAGGGTGGAGGACTGGGGCGTGACAGTGTGGTGTGGAGGAGGGTGGAGGACTGGTGCGTGACAGTGTGGTGTGGAGGAGGGCGGAGGACTGGGGCGTGACAGTGTGGTGTGGAGGAGGGTGGAGGACTGGGGCGTGACAGTATGGTGTGGAGGAGGGTGGAGGACTGGTGCGTGACAGTGTGGTGTAGAGGAGGGCGGAGGACTGGTGCATGACAGTGTGGTGTGGAGGAGGGCGGAGGACTGGGGCGTGACAGTGTGGTGTGGGGGAGGGTGGAGGACTGGGGCGTGACAGTGTGGTGTGGAGGAGGGCGGAGGACTGGGGCGTGACAGTGTGATGTGGAGGAGGGCGGAGGACTGGGGCGTGACAGTGTGGTGTGGAGGAGGGCGGAGGACTGGTGCGTGACAGTGTGGTGTGGAGGAGGGCGGAGGACTGGTGCGTGACAGTGTGGTGTGGGAGGAGGGTGGAGGACTGGTGCGTGACAGTGTGGTGTGGAGGAGGGTGGAGGACTGGTGCGTGACAGTGTGGTGTGGAGGAGGGTGGAGGACTGGTGCGTGACAGTGTGGTGTGGAGGAGGGCGGAGGACTGGTGCGTGACAGTGTGGTGTGGAGGAGGGTGGAGGACTGGTGCGTGACAGTGTGGTGTGGGGGAGGGTGGAGGACTGGGGCGTGACAGTGTGGTGTGGAGGAGGGTGGAGGACTGGTGCGTGACAGTGTGGTGTGGGGGAGGGTGGAGGACTGGTGCGTGACAGTGTGGTGTGGAGGAGGGTGGAGGACTGGTGCGTGACAGTGTGGTGTGGGGGAGGGTGGAGGACTGGTGCGTGACAGTGTGGTGTGGGGGAGGGTGGAGGACTGGTGCGTGACAGTGTGGTGTGGGGGAGGGTGGAGGACTGGTGCGTGACAGTGTGGTGTGGGGGAGGGTGGAGGACTGGGGCGTGACAGTGTGGTGTGGGGGAGGGTGGAGGACTGGTGCGTGACAGTGTGGTGTGGAGGAGGGTGGAGGACTGGGGCGTGACAGTGTGGTGTGGGGGAGGGTGGAGGACTGGTGCGTGACAGTGTGGTGTGGGGGAGGGTGGAGGACTGGTGCGTGACAGTGTGGTGTGGAGGAGGGTGGAGGACTGGTGCGTGACAGTGTGGTGTGGGGGAGGGTGGAGGACTGGTGCGTGACAGTGTGGTGTGGGGGAGGGTGGAGGACTGGTGCGTGACAGTGTGGTGTGGGGGAGGGTGGAGGACTGGTGCGTGACAGTGTGGTGTGGGGGAGGGTGGAGGACTGGGGCGTGACAGTGTGGTGTGGGGGAGGGTGGAGGACTGGTGCGTGACAGTGTGGTGTGGAGGAGGGTGGAGGACTGGGGCGTGACAGTGTGGTGTGGGGGAGGGTGGAGGACTGGTGCGTGACAGTGTGGTGTGGGGGAGGGTGGAGGACTGGGGCGTGACAGTGTGGTGTGGAGGAGGGTGGAGGACTGGTGCGTGACAGTGTGGTGTGGGGGAGGGTGGAGGACTGGGGCGTGACAGTGTGGTGTGGGGGAGGGTGGAGGACTGGGGCGTGACAGTGTGGTGTGGAGGAGGGTGGAGGACTGGTGCGTGACAGTGTGGTGTGGGGGAGGGCGGAGGACTGGGGCGTGACAGTGTGGTGTGGGGGAGGGTGGAGGACTGGTGCGTGACAGTGTGGTGTGGAGGAGGGTGGAGGACTGGGGCGTGACAGTGTGGTGTGGGGGAGGGTGGAGGACTGGTGCGTGACAGTGTGGTGTGGGGGAGGGTGGAGGACTGGGGCGTGACAGTGTGGTGTGGAGGAGGGTGGAGGACTGGTGCGTGACAGTGTGGTGTGGGGGAGGGTGGAGGACTGGGGCGTGACAGTGTGGTGTGGAGGAGGGTGGAGGACTGGTGCGTGACAGTGTGGTGTGGGGGAGGGTGAGGACTGGGGCGTGACAGTGTGGTGTGGAGAGGGTGGAGGACTGGTGCGTGACAGTGTGGTGTGGGGGAGGGTGGAGGACTGGGGCGTGACAGTGTGGTGTGGGGGAGGGTGGAGGACTGGGGCGTGACAGTGTGGTGTGGAGGAGGGCGGAGGACTGGGGCGTGACAGTGTGATGTGGAGGAGGGAGGAGGACTGGTGCGTGACAGTGTGGTGTGGGGGAGGGTGGAGGACTGGTGCGTGACAGTGTGGTGTGGAGGAGGGCGGAGGACTGGGGCGTGACAGTGTGGTGTGGGGGAGGGTGGAGGACTGGTGCGTGACAGTGTGGTGTGGGGGAGGGTGGAGGACTGGTGCGTGACAGTGTGGTGTGGGGGAGGGTGGAGGACTGGGCGTTTTTTTTTTATTATTATTATTTTCTACCACAGACGTGGCCACACAGTTACAATGCTAACCAGCATATATACAATTTCTTCTGTCCTCCATGGACAGGGTTAGAGATTTGTTAAACATATACTTCAGGGGTTTATTGAACAATTAACCACAGAAGGTGATTCGGTGTTTTTAAAATGCTAAGCTAACCTACATACGTAAATACATAGATACACAGATTTACATATGCCCTACATAAAGTATTAGATGTGTCTTTTACATAGTGTCATTAATGTACATTTACAAAGGTGAAATGTAATTCTGATCAGCTTCCATATATACTTTATACACATACATATACATATATACACACACACACATATACGTACATATACATATATACATACATATATACACACACACATGCATTCACATACATTTGTCTCTTTTACTCTGACAGGGTGAGATAGCTGATAGAGAAACTAGTGTGCAATTAAGCACTTAATCACTGAAGGTGATTAAGGTGCTTTTACAAGTTCAGGTTATATAGTTACATCACATACATACATCGTATAATTGATACATTACATGGTTAATCTTGGGTATAAGTCCAATATATCATCAAGTGTTCCAGTACTCATATAGTTATTACACAGTTCAGCATACCTTAGCCCAGGAGGACGAAAGTCAGTTAATATGGGACATTCTAGAATATAATGTTCAAGAGAGTGCATGTTTTCTCTTTCACAAAGTTGACACATTGTGTACTCGACATTTAGGTTTTGAGAAAGCTGCCAGATACGTCTATATCCCAGGCGTATTCTGGCCACTATAACATCACATTGCCGGGTTCTTTTTCTATTAGTCCCATATGTGAATGTCTCCTCACGATATCTATCATAATATTTAATGCTACAACTTTCATGTCTTTGTGAATTTGTTACGTCGGTGAGATCTTCATTTGATATTTGTTTAAGTATTCTCTTTGTCACTGCTAATGAAACACCCATATCAATTTCTACCACTGGTTTTCTTCAGGCTGTCTTTGCAAGCATATCAACAGTGTCATGCCTTCAGATGCCAACATGTGATGGTATCCATAGGAATTTAATTTAAAATCTGTTTTCTTTAGCAGCTAAAACATTCATTCGAATATCATTGACTATTTTCTGGGTGTCACTACTATGTGCGTTCAATGCCAGGAGTGCACTCTGCGAGTCACAGTATATAAGTCCACTGCCTTTGTCTTTTAAAAATTCAGTGGCAAGGTATATGCCTGCAAGTTCGGTTTGAGTTTTACTTGCCCAGTCATTGACGCGCTTCATTGCTGTATGTACGAGAGAAGATTGTTCAAATATATTACATGCACATCCGGTACATCGTCCACCTTCTTCTACACAGCCGTCGGTATAGCACTGATACACATCGTTACCCATACTCTGAGTACTTTCAGTGATGTTTTTCAGTGTTAACTGTTTTAATAATGTAGAGTGCACATCATCTTTCTTGGGCGCATTTACAAAATCAACTGATAGATCCCAGTTATCCCATGGAGTAATTGGTTGATTAATCATTAATTGAGTTGGGTACATATTTAATATTTTGATGGAGTTGGCTACCTTGTAGAACCAAAATACATAATCCGATTTCGTTCTTCTTCTATAGACCTCAGGTGAGTGCAGCATATTAGAAAGTTTAGCTTGAAACTTCATGTGTTGTCTAGATCTACTCAATGCCTTCACGCCGAAAACTGTGCTAATAGACAAAATTCTCTCACTTATGGTAGGTAATTTTAACTCTGCTCTCATAATAACTATTCTCGTGGACTTTGGAGCCCAAGGATGAGACGCATAGCTTCGTTTTGCAAGGTTTCAAGAGATTTCAGCTCTTTGTCTGTATACAGTGTGAGATGTAGATCATTGTAGTCAATCATAGAGCGTATAAATGATACATATAACATTCTAGCAAGTCTCACGTTAATTCCATGATTGACACCAACATGGACCCGCAAGGGCTTAATCACTCCCACAGTCTCCTCTTGGGAGAAGAAAGGTACCCAGGGTCGTTAATGGGGACACCAAGGTATCTGTAACACTCGCAGTTCTCAAGTGCTCGTCCATCTATATGATAATTGGGTGGTGGAATACCACATGGAATGAGGACACGAGTTTTCTGTACAGAGATAAAGAGGCCACATTCCTCAGCTCTAGTAGCAAAAGCATCGAGCAGAACTTGCATTCTAGGCTCAGAGGCAGCCTGTAAACATATATCATCAGCATAACAAATGACAGTGTCTTCATTATTAGTTGGAAGATCTTTAATAAGTTTATGCATCAGAACGTTGAACAACAAGGGGCTGAGGACCCCTCCTTGTGGAGTTCCCAGTTCAAAGTGTTTGCTCTGTGCTTTTAACACCATTAAATAAAACATATGCTGTTCGATTAGACAAATAGCCCTTTATCCATTTCAGTAATTTTCCTTATATTCCCAACTCGGCAAGCTGTTCCAGTATGATTTCTCTGTTTGCTGTATCAAACGCTGCTGCTAGGTCGATGAAGACTGTTTGAGGGGAAGGTTCAATATGTGCGAAGTACTCAGCAAAACAGAGTTGTGTACTGAGCCCTGGCATAAATCCAAACAGTTGGGGTGACAGGTGCCCCTGTATACGATACATGAGTCGGTTAAGAACAATGCGTTCAAGCACTTTACAAACACACGATGTTAGAGATATGGGTCTATAATTATCTGAGTGTGGTTTGGGGATGGGAACAATGACACTCTTTGTCCAAGCATCAGGTAATACTCCTTCACTTAAACTCATTCTGTACAACACTAAAAGTGGATTACCTGGTACGTGTGAGACTAATCTCAGTAGACTGTAAGTAATACCGTCCTCTCCAGGAGAAGTTGATTTTCCCATCTTTAGTGCATGATTTAATTCCCATTCAGTTATATCATTAAAGATCCGACACGTCGATAGCTGTACAGGCAAGATTGATGGTTCGTTGTCTTTTGGGGCGTGTGTCATTAAGTTTGTGCTGTATGTTAATTGGGAGTGAACTGTAGCTTGATGTTAGTGCCCATTGATCAAGGAGGATGTTTGCTTGTTCTAGTGGGCTGTGGTGCAGCGGTTTGGTTGGGCTGCTTCTAGAGATTTTTCGTATCTTTTCCCAAACTTCAACAAGTGTTGTTTGCTCATTTATACTTTGTAGGAACTCTTCCCAATGTTTATTACGTATAACGTTGCTCATGTCTCTCACCTCTCTATTTGCAACAAGAAATGCATGCAAGTCACCTTGTGCTTTGGTTCGTTTGTATGTATCTCCAAGTTGCTTTACTCGTTCATGTTCTTTAACAAATACGGGGTCAAGGACCCACTTGGGTGGTGGTAGGTGTTGCCCACTTCTGCTAGGCTTACGACCTGTTCCCCAACACACCCATGTGTCGTAGTAGGTAGTAATCGTATCAACGAGATCTCTGGAGAAGGCTTCTACATTCGTTATTGTGTAATCTTGATACCATTTTGATATACAATTAATAAAGTGGTCATGCAAGGCATATGGAATATTCATTTTCCGTCTCTGATGTCTATTAGGTACATCACACTGTACCTCATAGGAAGCAGAAACTGCATAGTGATCACTAACCAAGTGATTTACCAACGAACATTCCATCCTATCTTGCACAAGGTTTCTACCCATTACATAATCAAGTCTGCCTCCCAATAAATGAGTTTGGGTATCCGTAGTATACACAGTTAATCTGTTGTCATAAACATATTTTATAAATTTGCATCCATTATCGTTGTTAGTACTGTCTCCCAGCGTAATATGTCTAGCATTAAAATCTCCCATGTATATTGTCCCATGATTGTCTAGATCTGGGAGCAATGTTACATTGAGTTTCTGGCTTCTGGCATATACGTTGAGGAATGAGAAGTGGCCTGCTGTAGTTTGTACATGAAAGTGATGGTACTGTGTGTGTACATTGTGTGACGTGTTCACAAGAATGTGCGGTAAATCACTTCTGACGTATGTTAATAGGCCTGTGGCGTTACTGTTAGTATAGGATGCATACCGTCTGATCTTTGGTGAGGTTTTGTTTATCATGTTGGACGTGTAGGGCTCCTGTATTGCAATTATATCTATGTTGTTACTGGTAACATGTGCAATTAGATCATTCAGTCTTTTGTTGATGCTACAAATGTTCCAACTGAGAAACTCAATGGTTCTTGTGTGAACAGCAGCCATCATCTTGGTGTTGTTCCTTCCTGAAACTGGAGGTCCCATTGTTGTCCTTGTCCCACTTACACAATGTGTCAATAAGTGACTGTACGACGTAAAGAGCCACACCAACCTAGTGTTTGGTGTCGTCAGGAACATCTGGTGACATCATCAGTTTCTTGATCACTGAGCAACTCGGGATGGTCCGCGAGTGAATGTTCTCTGTAAGTCGTATGGCATAATTACTGTCACTCAGAGAATTATCATTTTCATTCTCGTACTTGGTTTGAGCGCGTTCGTTAAGGTCATGAATCATTTTAAAATATGCTGATGCAGATCGACTTCCTTTTCCAGTTAATGTTTCTGTGTCACTAACACTGCTGTCATCCCTGAGTTGACTGACGACGTCGCTTCATGCGACGGAAGTGCGTTGCTCTCGCTTCATGCAGGTCGGCGTTCAATCCCCGACCGTCCAAGTGGTTGGGGGCACCATTCCTTTCACCCCATCCCATCCTAATCCCGACCCCTTCCAAGTGCTATATAGTCGAAATGGCTTGGTGCTTTCCCCTGATAATTCCCTTCCCTTCATCTCTGCCGCCGACTGGAGCGTGACAGTGTGGTGTGGAGGAGGGCGGAGGACTGGGGCATGACAGTGTGGTGTGGAAGAGGGCGGAGGACTGGGGCGTGACAGTGTGGTGTGGAGGAGGGCGGAGGACTGGGGCGTGACAGTGTAGTGTGGAGGAGGGAGGAGGTCTGGGGCGTGACAGTGTGGTGTGGAGGAGGGCGGAGGACTGGGGCGTGACAGTGTGGTGTGGAGGAGGGAGGAGGTCTGGGGCGTGACAGTGTGGTGTGGAGGAGGGCGGAGGACTGGGGCATGACAGTGTAGTGTGAAGGAGGGCGGAGGACTGGGGCGTGACAGTGTGGTATGGAGGAGGGAGGAGGTCTGGGGAGTGACAGTGTGGTATGGAGGAGGGTGGAGGTCTGGGGAGTGACAGTGTGGTATGGAGGAGGGAGGAGGACTGAGGCATGACAGTGTAGTGTGAAGGAGGGCGGAGGTCTGGGGAGTGACAGTGTGGTGAGGAGGGAGGAGGTCTGGGGAGTGACAGTGTGGTGTGGAGGGAGGAGGTCTGGGGAGTGACAGTGTGGTGTGGAGGAGGGCGGAGGACTGGGGCGTGACAGTGTGGTGAGGAGGAGGGAGGAGGTCTGGGGCGTGACAGTGTGGTGAGGAGGAGGGAGGAGGACTGGGGCGTGACAGTGTGGTGTGGAGGAGGGTGGAGGTCTGGGGCGTGACAGTGTGGTGTGGAGGAGGGAGGAGGACTGAGGCATGACAGTGTGCTGAAAAGATGAGGAAGATTGGGACAAATTTTGGAACACATTCGTTGACCTTGTGGACTCAAAACACTGTTTACCTATGAGTAGTAAATTCTCTTATCTACAAGCTCAATTATCAGGTGAAGGTAAAACAGTAGTATCCCATCTGAGGTTAACTATGACCTCGCAGATCAACTCCACAAGGATAACTATGCTGATCCAGAAGTAAGAACTTCACACTTGGTGCATGAGCTGTTGTCTTTACCTTCACTGGAGGCTTCAGGTGATTCACTCCAAGTCTTCAAGCTGGAGGTAGAAGTCATGATCAAGGCCCTCAGCCTGACAGTCAATACAAACAGGACTGAGTGGATCTTGAAAATAATTGTCCAGGAGAAAATACCTAGGGACGTATTGAGACAAATGAGTGCTCATTGCAATAAAAGTATCTTATTCTTATAAGAAATATTTGAAGGTTTGCGTTCAGTAATTCATCAACTTCGTACACATGACACATTTAAGCCACCAATAATAGTAAACCACAGAGCACCAAAGGTACTCCTAATCAATCTAGACAATATAATTCCCCATCAAAGTGGAACAGCGGCAGAGTTGTTACAGATGCAGTGGGAACTTCAAAGTCTATAGTTACTGTGTCACCGTGACTCCAAATTGGGTTATATATATTGGGATTATATATTGGTTAATATTGGGATGATTTCGGGGCTTAGCATCTACATGGTCCGGTCCTCGACCAGGCCTCGTTTTTGTTACACACCGCCAGAAAGCAGCCCGTAGCAGCTGTCTAACTCCCAGGGACTTATTTGTGCCAGGTGAACAGCTGCATCAAGGTGAAAGAAACTTTACCCATTTGTTTCCGCCTCCACCGGGGATCGAACCCAGAACCTTAGGACTACGAATCCCAAGTGCTGTCCACTCAGCTGTCAGCTCCTACTGACCCTGGCCCCTCAGGGTTATCTTGAGGTTATCTTGAGATGATTTCGGGGCTTTTTAGTGTCCCCGCGGCCCGGTCCTCGACCAGGCCTCCACCCCCAGGAAGCAGGGTACTGTAAGATATGGAACATGTTTGTTCTGCCAAAAGAAACATTCATTGTACCACTGCTATAATTTTCCTGATTGTGACGCTCATGTTGAGCGACTCAAAGATTTGCAACACTGCAAGAGGTGCCTCTGGAAACACAACATCCTCGCTGTCAGACCCAATTACACACCTGTAATAGGTGTAACAAGGGTCAGAACAGAGCAGCATTGTGCGGAGACACCAAAACAAAGTCTCCAAACCCCAAGGTGGAAGATAGCATTCCCACCACAGTACAGTACTGCAAGGCGCACCAGAAAATTAGTGTCTTATCAACAAAGACCAAAAGTAATGCGACTTTGCCTACTGCCCAAATTATCATCCAGAATAAGAAGGCCAAGGTCCATACCCGAGGGTTGTTTGACCAAGTGGTCTAAACAACATTTGTCACTAAAAAGTTGGCAGATGAACTTCAATTAAGGCCTGTAGCCCAGACGACACACAGTATTTCAGGGTTTCTAGTAGATGCAGGTGTACCTAAAGTCTACCAGGTAGTACAACCATCAGTTCGATTAGGCAGTTATGTCTGTCAAGTACAAGCCACTGTAGTGAACAAAACTCCAGCCGATCTACAAGTGCAAAGTCTGAGAGCTACTGCCAAATTCTGAGAAACTGAGGAATAAATTTAGCAAATGAATTTAAGTCTGATCACCTCACCGACTTCGGAATCTTGGTAGGTTCAGACTACTACCATCAGTTCATCGGTAGCCCTACTAAATATCAGGGCATAACCATGCTAAATTCTGCAGGAGGTAAATTACTCCCAGGCCCAGTATCAAGCCTGAGGAGACCTATGCCTGCAAATAAACAGTACCAGTAGAAATCTAAATTTGTCAGCTGATTATACAACTCCAGTAGCATTATACTAAGGAGATTACAACTGACTATAGCAACAGAGGTTGATCTTAATATCATCATTTAAAGTTGAAGATGAGTTCATGAGGCCTCAGTGGCAAATCAGTGAACAGAAGCCTAAACAGCTACAAGTCACTGCGACCAACGTCACTGAACCCACTGCAGTCTCAGAACCATACTTGACTTTAATGATTGACCTTTCAATCCACTGAATCAATTAACTAAATTAAACTCCAATTTGTTAGCCAAATAAACTTCAGCAAATAAACACAAGGGGTATGACTGACTATATAAATCCGATGACTGATTTTGATTAATTATTTTTTTTTTTTGAGATATATACAAGAGTTGTTACGTTCTTGTACAGCCACTAGTACGCGTAGCGTTTCGGGCACGTCCTTAATCCTATGGTCCCTGGAATACGATCCCCTGCCGCGAAGAATCGTTTTTTCATCCAAGTACACATTTTACTGTTGCGTTAAACAGAGGCTACAGTTAAGGAATTGCGCCCAGTAAATCCTCCCCGGCCAGGATACGAACCCATGACATAGCGCATTATGTAATCTAGATGCATTCCATGGGCCTCAGTGTTTATATATCAGTGACCAGCTACCTGAACATCCTTCAAGCTAATATAACTAACTGTACCCGACCACGCGTTGCTGTGGGTCAGCAACACGTGCGCGTTGCTGAACCACAGTATCCTTTCCCTGTCTCCAAGTCCTCCCCACGATTCACCTCTTTCCCGTCCCCTCACCCTCCAAACTATTCCTCACTCCCCGGTCCCCTTGCCCTCCCAACCCCACTCCCGCGTCCTCTCATCCTCCCCCACCATTCCCCCCTCCCCATTCCCTTGTTCTCCCCACCATCCCTCATGCCAGCGTTCCATTGTCCTCCTAACCATTCCCAATTCCACCGTCCCCTCGTCCTCCCCACCATCTCCCTCTCCCCCATCCCCTCGTCGTCCCTACCATTCCCCCATCCCCTCGTAATCCCCACCATTCCCCATTCCCCTTATCCTCCCCACCATTCTCCATTCCCCTGTTTCCTCATCCCCAACTCCCCTGTACCCTCATCCTACCCACCATTACCCCTTAACCTGTCCCCTCGTCCTCCCCACCATCCCTCACTCCCTCGTCCAATACATTCCCAAATGATCTGATATTCCCATAAGAATATTGGGAACATCAAATGATCTCATGTTCCCATCACTGAAATATAAGGAAACATAAAATAAATAAAATAAAAAAATAAACTATACTCACGAAATGAACGGTATGGTAACAACAGATTTCAATTCCAATGCAATGTCACACAAAATAATAAAATCAAAATGAAAATAAATCGAAATCTATGAAAATTCCATTTGCCAATGCAATCGGAAACATTGAAATGGAATCATAACATGTTAAGTATAACATGTGTTGCTCCTACGTGCAGCAGATGGTGCTGTTTCTTAAAAAAAAATGTTTTTACCTGTACCAGGTGTGGCATCTATACTTATACTTACAAAATGAACGGTATGGTAAACAACACAGCTCAATTTCAATGCAATGTCATACAAATAATTAAATCAAAATGAAAATAAATCGAAATGTGTAAAAATTCAATTTGTTAATGCAATCAGAAACATTGAAATGGAGTTGTAACATATTTAGTATAGCGTGTGTTGCTATTACGGGCAACAGATGGCACTGTTTTTCAAAACAGCATGTTTTTCTCTGTCACAGGTGAGGCATGTATATAGAAGGTATATAAAACACAAGCCTGTTCGAATTCAACGTTGTGTCAAAATTTCGAAGCAATCGGTAATGAGGTTTTGAAAATTTCCCTCACATGAAAAACACAGTTTAAAAAAAAAACATTTTTTTTCCCGTCTCAGACGTGATATTTATATAGTATGCATATAAAAACCCGATCGGATGCGAATGGAACGTTGTGTGAAAATTTCAAAGCAATCGGTAAAGAACTTTTGGATATTAGCAATTTTGAACAAACGAACATTTACATTTTTATTTATATCGATGTTTCTGTTCCCACTGCAGTCCCAGAATCATATGTGACTGTAGTAATTGATCATATTCAGTCCTCTGGATTAAATAAAATGTAATTAGGCTAGAATTTCAGCCTCCCAAGAGTTAACAGGGAAATAAATCACATTAGACTTCTAACCCTTGCAATACTAGTAGGGGACATACATCCTTTACGAACTGATGCACAAATGTGTTATTACTAACTACTGACATCAAATTAATCTAACAATTCGAAGGAGGAGTATCGGTGTTCGTCTGTTCTAAATAAGACTTCGTCCTGTGAGCAGCCCCTGGGGAATTATATCAGAAAAATCCTACACATTTACTTCAATATTCCAATACAAACCCTACAACATTCCATACAATAGGCAGATAATATTGCTGCTGGTTTGTATATAACAAGTTAACCCATAGAAAATGTTGCCTATCGTGGAATTTTCCATCAATAGAAAACGGGGTATCATTGCCACATCGCTCTTAATTTCGCCAGCTATTCTGCTGGGAATTATTCTTAATACAGCAGTCTTTGGACTGTTAACATCATACAAACATTTCACATGAATCAACTTAATTATTAGTACCAAAATAGAGTAAATGTGACCTTTCTACCACTTATTGACATCTGGACAAGAGAGTTAGGGGATGCGTCAGTGGGAGGGAGACCTGCGTAGTCATCTATTGTTTATCAACAAGGTCGCTGGAGCAAATCTAGCTCCTATAATTCCCTTGGACAACAGAGTTACAGGACTAATAGGCCTGTTATCAACTTCAACTACGTCTACTATTAGAGAAGTGTATTACCGAAACCCATTTATTATTTTTACATTCCTGGCCAGTTATGTTAGGTATATATAGGGCGAACCGGTTAGCACATGTGGCATTGACATATCCCAGGTAATTATTCCTCGGTCCTTATCTTATAATATATCAATATTTCCTCTGATATAGCTGTCATATATATAGGATTCCTGCTATTATTGCAAGTGCCCTTTGACAGGAACAATTGAAGAGGAAGCAAGAATTAATCCAAGTACACCAATACATGGTGTTGATGCCAGCCTCAACCACGAGGCTTATTTGGTGTCATCATCCATGTGATGGACTAGGGTGGACCTGGTGGACTAGGCCTACTATACAATAAGAGAAGGCCTCCCTACTTTAATTACTAATATGCAGTCTAATAATGTAGTGAATGTTACTCAATCAATTTTGATTGACTACATATTAAAATTTAATATAAACCCCCTTAATAAGTAAAGGAGTCGATTTGTAAAAATTTGCAGAAATACAGTCCATCTATCATACCATTGCTATCGAAATATATAAATTAACGTAAATATAAATTCTATATAAATTTATATATCTCACAGGTCGGTTCCTCACACCAGAGAAATATGGGCATTATTGACTTTGTTCCTGTTACTCCTGGTTCCTGTGCGTTCTGGTGTTTTGTTTCCGTGCGGGTGTGCGTAAGGATGTTTTTTCTTCCCGGTCCCGGGTTTCTCTTGTTCCCGGTTCCTGCATGAATCATGAATCAAACGCCTGTGGGTTTGGGTGTGTGGTTGTGGTTTCTGTTTTCAGATTCCTGCAGGTTCCGGCGTTTGTTACAGTGTGTGTGTGTGTCCGCGTGTGGCTGTGGAGTTTTTCGTTTTATTTGAATTATTTGAATATATTTGAAGTTTTAATTTTATTTGTATTTATTGTAGTTAGTATCATGAATAAAGTTCTGTCTTTCCCGCTTCCCGGTTCCTGTGTGTTCCCGTCCAGTATTTGTGTTCGTTTTTTTTTTCTTTCCATGTTTTTTTCTTTCCTTCTGGCTTGTTTTGTCTCATATGTTTCCTTTTTCATTGACATGTTTCCTTTGTGCTCATGGTTGTTTCTGTGCATGTATTTTGTGTTTCCTGTTTTGTGCTCTGATTCATTATATTTATGTTTATTTTGTTTATCTCTTACTGTTCTTGAGTTTATGTACCATGTTAGGTGTTTCAGTGTGAGATTTTTGTTGCCCGGGTCTGGATTTTTGTTTTTGTTCATCATGTAATGTAATTTCTTATTGTATTTTTTGTACTTACTATTATAAAAAAAAAGCCTGTGACACAGGTAATATTAAATCTTTCAGGGTTCATGATAAACAGACGACCCCAAGACTACACATTAGTCCAACCTCTGGTACGCCTAGGTGGTTATGCCCGACCTGTACAGGCCATAGTGATTGACCAAATCCTATTTGATCTATATGTTAATGGTCTAAGGAAAACAGCTAGATTCCTGCAGAAAAAGGGAGTCAAGTTGGCTGATAACAAAATAAGTAAGTAGGTAAGTAATTATCAAAAAGAAGACACCAAACCGGGAAGGCTATGTAGCACCATCAAATGTCCGGGATAATCAGAGGGCGCTAAATATCACCAAGGATGCCAATACGAGAACAGAAATGCATAAGGCGAACGATATCAAAAGTATCCGAGTCACCAAGAATACTATCGAGAGACAAGCGACCGCGGGGGACAGGCGGAAAACAAGCACACGCTCGTCCCGGAAGTCAGGACATTCAACAAGGATATGACCGACCGTAAGAGGGACAATGCAATTAGGACAATAAGGAGCAGGGCAGCGCTCCATCAAGTGACCATGAGTAAAGCGAGTATGGCTAATACTCAACCTCACCAGAGCCGTTTCCCATCGCCGGTTACGGTGGTAGGAGGACGGCCACGAGGACACACAACTTTTAAGAGAACGTAGTTTGTTACCAGTAACAGACGACCAACAAGCCTGCCAACGGGAAAGGATAGAGGAATGGATAACCGGGTAAAAGTCGGAATAAGAAATACCTTTACGAGAGCTGGGACAAGAGCGGACAGCTTTCCTGGGGGCAGCATCTGCACGCACCTTTAAAGAGACAAAAATATGGCTTGGAACCCAACAGAACTCAACCGACTTAAATTTACTGTGAACAAGAAACAGCCAATGCTGGATCTCGACAACCACTGGATGAACCGGATTAAAGGACCCAAGAGCCATGAGGGCACTACGAGAGTCAACAACAACGACAAAGGAAGATTGACAACAAGAGAGCAGGAGACGAAGAGCATAGAGAAAAGCATAAAGCTCCGCTGTGAAGATGCTAGTCTCCGGAGGTAAGCGACACATATAAATGTGATCAGGAAAAACAACAGAGTAGCCAACACCGTCCGCAGACTTAGACCCATCGGTGAAGACGGAAACGGAGTGGGAGTGAGAAGAAAAGTGCTCAAGGAAAAGGCATTTTAGAACCATAGGAGGGGTAAAAGTTTTAGGGATGCGGGTCAAGGATGTACAAAACTGCAGAAGGGGGAATCTCCATGACGGCAAAGAAGGAACAACACGAGCAGAAATATTAGAAATACGAACGGAAAGAGAATCCTGTAAGCAAGATAATCGGACAGAAGAAGGGAGGTGGTGAAGAGGAACAGGAGCCGCAGGAGGGGTAAAAGTTAAAGCATGACAGAGGCGAGAGGAAGGATGTTGCAAGGACCGCGCAAGATAGCGAAGAAAGCAGCGATCACGGCGGTCCTGGAGATATAGGAAGCCAGTGTCAACATACAAGCTGAGAACGGGAGTCAAACGAAAGGCACCAGAACTGAGGCGCAACCCAGTATGGTGTAAAGCATCAAGACGGCGAAGAGTAGAAGGAGAAGCAGAGGAGTAAGCAGGGCAACCATAATCGAGCTTAGACAGGACGAGAGAGGAATGCAAAGCAAGGAGAGTGTGCCTATCTGCCCCCCAAGAAGTATGGAACAATACCCGAAGGAGGGTAAGGGCCTTAGAACACTCAACACGATATAAGAGATATGGGGAGACCAAGACAAACGAGTGTCAAAGAATAACCCCAAAGCTTCGCGGAATCTTTATACTCAAGGGGATGACCATAAAGTGACAAACAGGGACGAAAAACGACCCGTTTCCGAGTAAAAGTCATGGCACAAGTCTTAGTAGTAGAGAACTTGAAGCCATGATCGGTGGTCCAAGACGACACGGCATCAATCGCAAGTTGAAGCCGGCGTTGAAGGAGAGGCAAATCATCACCCTGACAGCAAAGGGTATGATCATCGACAGAGAGAGAGAAGAGGCTTGAAGGAAGAGAGGAAAGAAGACCATTGAGGGCAACTAGAAAGAGAGTAGTGCTCAGAACACTACCCTGGGACACACCTTCATATTGCTGAAAAGAGGCAGAGAGAGCGGTACCAAGCCTCCCCCGAAAGGAACAACGAGAGAGGAAGCTGCGAAGAAAGAGAGGGAGATGACCACGAAGGCCAAAAGAATGAAGTTGGGATAGAATATGATATAGCCAAGTGGTGTCGTAAGCCTTTTCCAGGTAAAAAAGGACGGCAACAACGGAGGTCTTCACAGCAAAAGCAGTACGAATATAGACCTCCAAATTCATGAGGCAACACGTTCTCGCACTTTTGTATAGTCAATATTGACTTATTAAATACGTGCATAGGTGACATACAAAACATACTAGTTTACCTTGAAAAGCTTCATAGAAAACACCGACCTTACCTAACCTTCATCGTATGTTAAGATAAGCATCTTATTGTTTCGTAATTACAATTATTACTTAACCTATTATAGGTATAGGTTAAGTAATAATTGTAATTACGAAGCAATAACATCTTAACATACTAAGAAGGTTAGGTAAGAACGGTGTTTTCTATGAAGATTTTCAAGGTAAACTAATATGTTTAGTTTGTCACATATGCACGTATTTAATAAGTCATTATTGACTGTAAGAAAGTGCGAGAACGGGTTGCAGCAGGACATCTGTTGTGCTGCGGCACTTGCGGAAACCAAATTGAGAAGGGGAGAGGAGGTGATGGTGTTCCAGGAACCACATCAGACGAACGTTAACCATACATTCAAAGAGTTTGCAGACAACTTGTGCAGGCAATAAGGCGAAAGTCCTTAGGGGATGTTCCCAGAGACCCTGGTTTGCGAACAGGGAGGACAACGGCATCGAGCCAGTCCTCAGGGACTGACGACGACTCCCAGATCCGATTATACAGACTTAGTAAATACTGAGCACGGAGGGAGATGGCGAAGCATCTCATAATGAATGCCATCGGAGCCCGCCGCAGTAGAACTGCAGAGGGCCAGGGCAGAACGAAGTTCAGAGAGAGAGAAGGGATCTTTATAGGGAAGTCAAAGACGAGTGCAGAAATCTAAAGGACGAGATTCAAATATTGGGGAAAATGAAGACCAGAGCTAACAGAAGAAAAGTGGGAACCCAGTTCGGTAGCGACCTGCAACGGGTCCGCTACAACAGTATGACGGAGGTGAAGGACCTGTGAAACATCGCGAACGAACTAACCCGCTATCTTGCGGACACACTTCCAGATCTGTGGCAGAGGAGTTTCTTGCGGACACGCTTCCAGATCTGTGCCAGGGGAGTTTCGGACGTAATGGTGGAGACATAAGATGCCCAACATTCACGTTTAGCCATACGGAAGGCCCTACGGGCCCACCGCACTCGCCTTCCGAAAGAAAAGAAAAGAATCGGCCGTCTGCCGACGGCGGTGTTTCTTCCAGGCTGCACGCTTACAGTGGACAGCCCGAGCACAGTCTGTATTCCACAAGGGAACGCACTTCCGTGGACCCCGAGAGGAAGAGCGAGGAATAGAGTGGAGGGCAGCGTCGAAGACAGTGTCATGAAAAAGGAGGAGAGGCAGAAAGGAGAGGTCAGAGAGAGCAGCACTGAGGGTAAATAGGTTCCAGTTCGCTTTAGCAAACTGCACCTTGGGAAGGAGAGGGGAGGGTGAAAAGAGAAAAAGGTAACAAGGATGGGGAAATGGTCACTGCCATGGAGGCCATCAAGAACCTGCCACGTGAAATCTAAGTAAAGAGAAGGCGAGCAAAGAAAAAGATCAAGACAGGAAAGGGTGCGAGTCCAAGAGTCCAAATGCGTGGGCTCACCAGAATTCAGAAGAGACAGGGAAGTAGAGAGGATAAACGGCTCAATTCTATTATTATATTGGCCAGCGCTTATTTTACTGTTGTGTTGTGGTAAAGTGTGAATTATTGGTGGATAATTTACTGGGAAAGTCATTTACAAGTTTTGTCGAGAGTGGCAAGGATGTACTGTGTTGTACCGTGTGTAAACTGTAGGCAAGTTGTCTCCTTGGTGAAATGCGGTGTGTACTGTGAAGGATTTCGTGAGAATTAAAGCCATTTAACGTCACCGGGGGGTCACGATTTACTTAACGAGGTCATTGTTGTTTTGTTGAATATTGATGTGATTAACGTAGAGACGTGTAACGGCAAGTCACAGTGAAGTTCACGCAGTGGAGGAATTGTCAAGTGAAGACTAACGTAGTGTTAACGATTTAACGAGCTGTCGTTAATTGATTGATTAACGTAAGGGGTTGACCGGTCTGTTATGATCGGAGTCAATTGCGCTGTAATTAAGCTGTTGTAATTCGTTGACTGATCAGACCTATCTGCGGACAGAGGGATTAAGCACTCGTAGCTAATTAAAGAGAATTAGTAACCGCCACTTACTGAATTAACAAGGGGTTGATGTTGTTGTTTACACGGAGTGTCTTGTAGCCTTGTGTGGTACAGTAGTCTACCCTCGTTAAGGTAATCTTGTCGTAAGACCGGAAGTGAACTGTCCGTTGAGAGACAGTAGGCTTTATCAATTCTCGTCTGAATTAATAGGCTGTTGTTTTTAGTAATTAATTGGGAATTACTCACCGAATGCTTGACTTTTAAGTTGATGTAATTATTTGATTTACGAGTTATTGCTGCCATTTAAGTGTCGTTGAGACACGTGTGTGTTAACGTAATTGTTTAAATTCAATTAGTATAACTTTTGTTGTTGATTATCCTGAGAGACAAGTGTTAACGTAAGATTTTTATAAAGGTTATCATTCTTGGATTAACCGCCTTGTTACTTGGTACCTCGTTGAGAGCAGCGAGCGCCAGTCGAGTTATGTGATTATAGTATTGGTCACCGTGAAGCCGTGACAATATTGATTGCAAGCTTGCGTCACCAGTGGGCACCACTTTGTTCAGTTAGTGTTATTGTTCAGTCAGCGACGACGGGATAAGGAGACCGTGGGTCCATCAGGCTGTTGATTAGCTGTTCTTGAATGCGCCACTGGAGTGACAGTAAAGTAACGTAAACTCTTGGTTGTAGTAGTTCTAGTTTTATTTTGTGAATAAATTGTATATTATAGGAAACGGTCGTTTACGTCAAACCTTCCAATATTACTGCCCCACATTTCATGTTCTGCAATGCTTTGCCTGCTTATGTTCATATCAAGTCTGTATCTAAAGCTCGAGTCCATTGCACAGCACCACACTTCTATAAATACGAAGTGAGAATCCGTCGGCTACCCTTTATTAGTTGTCAACTAAGAGGAGCCAGCGACCTAAGTGACAGGTGTTACCCGGGTGGTTTCGCCTGGCGGTTTGCTCCCGCGATCCTATGATCTTAGGCTTTAAGATTAAACTTCTGCCACTGGCAGCTCTTGCTGTTTAAGGTCTGCCTCTCTTGCGAGGTAGTTACGATTAACGTAACATTAATAGGAATTTATTCTTTTGATAATTGTCAAAGATAAAAAAAATCTCACAGCGCTTCGCCTCAGGAAAAGATAAACACTCCCGATGCTTCAAGTTGAGGACGGCTGCCTCAAGCTTGTAATGGATACATGCACAGGAGAAGGTAGGATGGGCCTCACCGCAGTTGAGGCAGCGAACCTGGGGAGAAGTGCACTCCGACTTAAAGGACCTTCGCCCTCACACAAAGGACAGAGAGAGACAGTCCCAGAGCAGCGGAGGGCACCATGCCCAAACCTCCAGCATTTGTTCCAGAGCCTACGAGAAGGAATGTACTCCTGGACAGAGCACCTGGCACCAGCAACAATGACAGAGGGTGGAAGTGTCCGACCATCAAAGGTAATCTTCACAACCTGAAGGGGCTGACGGCGACGACCACGAGGGGGACGAGTAAACGTGTCTACCTGGAGGACAGAATGGCCCTGGGCCTCAAGGATATGCTGAATATCATCGTGGCAGTCCTGCAGATTCCGAACACCGGTTGCAACATGGGGCGGAAGGAGAATAGTGCCAAGACTGGCATTCAACCGAGTGTTCTTGGAGACCCGAACAGAGGGTCTCCCCAAAGAAGGATAAAGCAGCCAAACGGGAGGCCGCATCCTGAGGAGCAGCAGCAATGACACGTGTACCGAGACGGGTGGGGTTGAAGGTAACAGAGGCATCCACGGAATCAACAAGGTGCCTATGAAGGGAGAAATCGTCAGGAAGCGCAGAATCAAGAGGAAGGAGATCAAAGTATTTGGTTCACGAAGCGGGACCAAACAAGGCTTGATAGGCATCAGAACGGGAAGGAATTGAGCGAGTGCGGCCGTGTCGAGGACGGCGTTGAGAACCCCCAGAGAGAGAGGGGTTAAAAGGCGCAGTTGTCACAATGAGAGACGGAGCCGTGCCAGGGGACGAGGTAGTCACCACTGGGGGCTTGGGGCTCGACCCAACCACAGAGGAGGAAGGGGAGCCGAGGGAAGTAGTCAGAGAGGCCAAAGGAGGAGCAAGGTCGGGGCCCAATGCAGCGGAGGCTACAGAGCCCGGTCTTCCAAAACGGACCGACTCGGGGGCTTGGTCGCCCACCCCACGAGCCTGAGAAGGTAAAGGAGAAACAGAATTCGATATGAGTACGAAAGAAAAACATTCATTCACGAATGTGCCCCCACACCCACCATGGAGCCACAATTAGAGGCAGGACACCCAACAAGAAGCTATCGCCGATCATGCCGGGGCCTCCTAGGGGTGTGTCGTGAGTATACGCCCCACAAACGCCACCTTAAGAACCGACAGTCCATCGAGATCGGGCTCAGTGACGAAAGGAGGACTGACAATAAAAGATTCCCCTCGCTCTCGACGTTGGGTAATATAGTTCTACGGGTGCAAGAGTATGCCTTCTCAAGCACCCGGGCGTCAAAATAGAAGAAGTCCAAAGGAATAACCAAAACAAGCAATAGGTCGGAAGGAAACTACAAGCAGATAGGAGAAGAGGGGGGGGGGGAGAAAAACGAAACAGAAGGAAAAGGAAAAGTCGTTCAGCACAATTAGAGAGGACAGCAGCAGGAGCACAAGGCCACAAAAGGAGAGAGGAGTGACCCAAGGAGCATCGCACTCCAGCAGTCGCCCACTAAGCCTCCCTCAAGGCATCAACGAGCTGAACAGGGAGGGGGTGATAACAAAATAACGTCTGATCACCTCACCGATGTAGGAATACTTGTAGGTGCAGACTATTATTATCAGTTGATTACTGATCTAACTAAACAACAGGGAATGAACCTGTCGACGTCAACAGGAGGCAATTTACTCAAAGGTCTTAAAGTCTTAAACCTGAGGAAGCCTATGCCTGCCAACAATCAGTACTACTAGAAAATCTAATTTGTCAGCTGAATAAAAATCTCCAGCAACTAAAGACAAAGGAGACTACAGCTGACTATTTAAATCGAAGACTGAATGTGGTACATTTATTATTAGCCGAGATGGTTTCAAGCTGACTTGAAACCATCTCAAGCTGGTTTCCACTGACCTTAATGGATAGTCAGTGACCAGCAGCCTATACAGCTACAAGTCACAGCGACCAATGCCACTGATCCCACTGCAGTTCCAAAACCATATCTGACTGTAGTATTTGATCACATTCAGTCCTCTGAGCAAAATAAAATGCAATAAATGTAGAAAGCCTATCACCACAGAAGTTAGCAGGAAAGAGAAATCACCGAGACTCCCAACACCTGTAACTTCTATAGGGACAATAGTCCAGTACAAACTGACACACAAAAGTGTCAGTCAACGATAATAGTTAAATTCCTTACATAAGCAGGCGTTAGAGAAATTCGCAAGTGTCACCAGGGTACAAACTGAGGTATGTATCCAATAAAGGAAATACAGCTGACTATATTCACAATAGATTGATCTTAATATCATCATTTAAAGTTGAAGATGAGCTTGTGTGTCTTCAGTGGCAAACCAGTGAATGGTAGTCTAAAGAGTTACACGTCACAATGATGTAACGTGGACGGGGAAATGGCTCCTTTTAGTCCATTATCCCGCCCTTAATTAACTATTCTAGAGCTCTCCCAGAGCCACCACTGCATCCTCTCTCGTTCAACACCTTGTCACCAAGGTATTTGATTACCTAGGTACTACACCAGCAAGGCAGTGTACCCTGATCAGCTACCAGCAACTCTATGAGAACTCTAGAATATTTCACTGCCACCACCAGATTCACTCCATCCTGATTAATCCCCATAATTGGCGATGAATCAGGCAACCGCCAATTAAACATATTTCCCGGAAATATTGCTCCTCAGTTATGAATAGGAGGGATGAATTTACTATTAAATGTGGCTTACAGAACTCTTAAAACAAGGGAAAATCTATTGAAACGGTAAAGAAACTTACAGGAAGCACAGGGTGTTACTGCCCAACGGCCAGTATCTAAAGATCCGCATAATCATGAAAAACAAGAAAGGGAACTCACTAAACACGAATAAATGATTAATCAAATTCATTAAAACACAAATAAATTATAAATGAACACTCCCTAGCTGATAATATCCTAAGTGGGCAATGGCATGATTTCTTAAACAATACCTTAACAAAACAGACTTTAACCCTTACCCATTTAAGTCCTGAGCCAGAGGGCATGACCTTGACCTCCCCAGGAGGTCAAGGTCATAAAGGGGTCAGGTCATGAAGGGTCAAGGTCCCTTCCCCAGTTGCTGCCCAAACCACACTGGCCTTAGCCTCCTCTCTCAAGCTGAAACTGACCTAGGCTAGTTGCCAAATTAATCTTCAAGGATGATTAACAAAGATTAATCTTATACTGATCGCTGAAGGCGACTTAATCATCATTCCAAAAAAATTGGAAAGTCACCCAGATACTTGAGCAGATAAATTACTGAATACAATATTGAATGCTAACTTGAATTTCTCTACATCACTGAATTAACACAAAGATGGAGACTGTGAATAGAGGGAGGGTGGAGGTGGGGGGGGGGGGGGGGGTGAGGCCAGACTCATGCTGGTGACCTGACCTACGGCCGGTGTTGCCAGCTCTACACGAGTCGTCTGCTCTCGAACTAAAGAGGAGATTTGATTCTTTATTCATAAATGACGTTAAATTAATCTACATACTTGACAACGGAGGTTATTAATTACAGTTACATTAATACATGACTTTTTCAAAAGTGATAATTTAATCACAAGGAGAAGCTGGTGACCCTTGCTTACACACCTCTGCTCTAATTCCTCAGGGATGAACCTTTTTCAACTTTCCAAGGCAGGACTACCATCCTACTGCTTGTTTTGTACAACGGTGTATCCACACTACCTTCAATACAGTCACCTATCTTAAACAGCATCGACTGTTACAATGACCAATGCCACTGATCTCACTGCAGCCTCAGAGCCATCCTTGATTTTAAGAATTGAATACATTCAGTCCTCTGAGCAACATAAATTTGAGTTAGGTTAGAAGTTTAACTTTACCAGAGTTAGCAGGAAAATCATTTCAAGATTTCCCATCCCTGCAACTCTAGTATGGGACATCCGTCCTGTACGAACTGATGCACGAATGTGCCATTTACTAACAATTATCTATAATCCTGAGGAAGGGTATCAGTGTTCATCAGTTCTAAATAGTCAACTCCGACCTGTGTTTCCCCCCTCCTTCCCCCCCCCCCCAGAATTAGGAGTATACTAACATTACTAATTTACTAACCTTTCACTGAAAACGAATTTAGGAACATATCAGTGAGAATGAGATGTTGGCACGTAAGCAAACTCACTATTTGTGTGTGATATTTACTCATGTAAATAACTAAAACTCTCAGTCTAGAGACTAATTACCACAAAAGAGTGTTTTCTATGACTAAATGTAATTAACGGATGCATAAAATCCAAGTTTCCTCCTCTAAGTCGATAATATCGAAAATTAAACCGTGCTGGTGGTGGCGTCCCCAGCCAAGGAGGAAGTGGATACGCCAGATATTTTTTTTTATTTTTATAAATAAAACAAATACAAGAACACACAAAACACAATGAAAGCCAGTACATATCAAGTATACTAAAGAAAGAACAGTATATAGGAACAACAAAAACTGTAAACAGGAACAGTAACCGCAAAAACAAAACATAAGCGGTAAGTTAAGAACAAGACAATACAGGGCCCAACCCCGATACCTCGACACGGGCACCAGGAAAACAATAGGCTAAACAGTACATGGAAACAATGGGCTAAACAGTACATGGAAACAATGGGCTAAACAGTACATGGAAACAATGGGCTAAACAGTACATGGAAACAATGGGCTAAACAGTACATGGAAACAATGGGCTAAACAGTACATGGAAACAATGGGCTAAACAGTACATGGAAACAATGGGCTAAACAGTACATGGAAACAATGGGCTAAACAGTACATGGAAACAATGGGCTAAACAGTACATGGAAACAATGGGCTAAACAGTACATGGAAACAATGGGCTAAACAGTACATGGAAACAATGGGCTAAACAGTACATGGAAACAATGGGCTAAACAGTACATAGCTACGTAGCAACACAGAACATAGCAAAGAAAAGCACATGAAAAATAAAGAAAACCATAAAGTACATAAATAACATAAAACACACCCATAACCAAATACATAAAACAGACACAGACATGGATATAGAACCACGTGCACAAAACCACACCTACCACACACACAGAGGAACAAAGGAGCATAGGACCATACACACGCCACAAAGGTATACAACATATACAAAATGACAAGAAAGTATGTACACACACAAAACACACCCTTAAACAACAAGACAAACACACACACACACACACACCCACACCACAACCGCACACCACACAGCACCCATAAACGCAAAAATATGGGTCACAGGCCAAGGCGAAACACGGCCACAAATATAACATTAGAAAACAGAACATCAGAAAACCCAGGCCCACGCAGGAGCCAAAAACCTCCCCCAAACCTACACACCCACACGCATACGGCTACAACTGGCACCCGGAGGCACTGAAACACACCACACACGCACAGCAGAAGTAGCATCACAAGGGGGACATACACAAGCACACGCAACCTCCGCCAAGGAGGCCCAAAGGAACGGGAAGGGAGCACATAGTCAAAGCAAACCCCGAAACCACCCCAACCCCTCCAAACCCACACCAACACCCAAACCCCAGTCAAGACCGAGAACTTCACCCGCCCACCAAGGCACCCACTGACCCAAAGGCAACCCCACAAACATAGGCATCCGTGAACCACCCACCAAACTCTACTGGAAAAGCGTGCTGCAACCACCACCAGGTAAATTGCATGAGCCCCCATAAAAAGCCTAAAATTCGGGTAACCCCAAAACCCTCCCGCCTCCCAACCCACACACAAAACACATAATCTGCAACCAAAGCACACAACGTATTACGCACCTGCCTCGAATAACCCGGAAAATACAAAAACAAAAACCCCAAAACACCACCCCGACAATCCGGACCACAAAACACCTGCAAGACATCCCAAAACCAGGCAACCAACCCCTGCAACCAGACACAAAAATAAAATACATTCACCTGCTATTCACTTACATTAAGCCACAGTGGACACACGCCTCAGAATCATGCAAGCCAAGCATACACAACCGCTCATTCATCGCCAGCGACAAATGCAGAAACCGAAACAGCTGAGGCGCCAAGAACCTTCCCCCTCCAAACACGACCAGAAACCACATCAATCCCAACACGGGAATAAGTCCTCCACTCGAGGCCGCACCCGGGGCAACAACACCCCATACACAGCCTTACACGAGAATGACAGAAACCCAGGATGGCGGCAGAGCTCCCGAAGAATCCCCAAGGCGCAAGAATAAACAGGGGGGGGGGGCCAAACAAGGCCACCTCCTGACAAACCCATAAATTAACCAAATAACTGAACCAAAGCAAGCTGAAAAAAACACCCAGCGCATTCAACCCCCTGTCGAGAACCAGCCCCTAACGCAACGAAACCCAGAAGAGGGCCTTGGCCTTCGTGAAGACGTCAGGAATTGCCAACACCTCCCTCCCCTCACCCCTAACACCAACGTCGAACGACGCACCGGTTGATAACGCCCACACCACACATATCTGTACACCACTCTCTCCAAACCCAAGGCTTTCCGACGATCCAACGGGAAACACCGAGCCACAAACCATACACGCGACAAGACCTTACATGCAACAAGCAGCCCCCGCTGATAAATCGTCAATGGACGATGCGACAAGAGGCCAGTCGCATCCCCAACCGACCGAGAGACGGCACCCTAATTCCACTCCAAGGAGTGGTCATAGGAGGCAAACCAAGTAACCCCAAGAACCCGAATTGACGAGACCACCAAAAACCACGAACCATCCAACACCAGGCGGGAGGCCCATGCACCGATTCCCATCAACCCCGACTTCGCCCGATTAAGAACGGCCCCAGTGGCAGACTCAAACCACAGGAGAACGTCCTGGACAGCACAGAAAGAACCCACCGAAGCTATGAACAGAACCGTGTCGTCAGCATATCCGCAAATGGGTAGCCGTAGACCGGATGGCAGACGAGGAAGCACAATCAAGGAACATGCTTTCACCGCCCGAAAGAGAGGTTTCTGAAAAAATCACATACAAAAGCATTGACATGGGACACCCCTGACGAACGGAATGGCGAATAGGAAAAAAGGAACTAAAAAATCCATTCACACAAATGCGACTGCGACTCCGGACATACAACAAACGGATCCAACCTACAAACACCGCCGGAAACCCAAGCAGCTCCATAACACTAAAAACAAACTCCAAAGACACCCGATCGAAGGCCTTCGACCAGTCCAAGCTGATCATAGCCGCCGAAAGTCGATACTCAGATGCATAGAGAAGCACATCACGAAATAAGGCATTGCAATGCATCAGGGCACGGCCAGGCACACCACAAAACTGCTCCATAGAGACCACCGACGCAACGACACTGCGACAGCGACGCACTAAAACCTTAGACAGAATTTTATAGTCAACATTCAAGAGCGTAATAGGTCTCCAATTCGAAAAAATTGCAAATCGCCCGGCATTGGGAGCAGCCGCACGATCCCTTGACAAAGGGAATCAGGAGGACCCAACCACAGGCATGCCAGCACCACCTCCAAAAGAACCTCCCCAACACATCCCAAAAGGTAAGTTAGAACTCAATGGCAGGCCATTCACACCCGGCACTCTCCATGAGCGAAACAACCAAACCACGTCCAGGAGCTCCACCATTGGATGCATTGAAACATCCTGCACCAACCGGGCACACTCTGCCCCCGATAAACCAGGGGAGCACCCGTTCAAAAACGAACCCACAAGCACACTATCCCTACGCACCTCCCCATAGAGCGCCTCCAACTCCTGCCGCACGGTAAGCAGAACACCCACCATTCTAGAAAGAACAGACCCATCAGGCTGCCGAAGGCCCTTGAGAAGAACAGAATACCGAGCAGCTTTCTCCCTCCCTAAAAGTAAGGGAGAGAGCCTTTCCCCATCTACACACTCAGCCACATGAGCACGTACCCGAACACCGTCAGCCAACACCACACGCAAATCACAAATACGCTCCTTACACTCAGAAATTGCTCCAAAGCAATCAACCCCCAGCATTCAACCGCACATATAAACAAGACAAACGCGCCTGAAGGAACCGCAGCAGACCTAAGTGGGAGTCTTAGCAAGCGGTTGTTGCTCCCGCTTAGCAACAACCCCAAAAAACTTCTGACACTCCACCTTACACCACTCCCACCAAACAAACAGTGAGGAGAATTCAGCCTTCCGGGCAATGATTCCAACCCACCAGGCCCGAAACTGCGCACAAATTTGCGGACAACGCAACAACCGACAATTTAGTTTCCACCACCCTCACCTGATTCCGAACACCAACCCGGACCATCACCAAACAATGATCCGCGAAGGGCCACCAGGACCGTGCGAAAGTCAAAAACCAAACACTCCCCACCAGAAACATAGAACCGATCTAACCTAGAACGCGCCCTATGTGCAACGGAGGTATACTCCAATGAGCCGTCACACAAAACGGCCGCATCACGAAACCCGCACGCACACAAAACCTCAATTAAATGCGGCCGAAACATTTCGCGGGTGAGTACTAGCGCAATCCCGCACGCTCATAACACAATTAAAATCACCCCCAAAGATCAAATCCCTCGTTTCATGCCGCAGGTATGGCAGATGCCCCTTCCCCAAAAAACAGCTCCCGGTCCAGATGATGCGCCACCCCAGAGAGGGTGTACACCGTCAAGAACGGAATTCAACCCCCAAATATTCCCCCTGAACAAACAAGACCCGCCCCTCTACATCCATTTCCGTGTGAAGCACGGAAATAGATGCCCTCCGCGAAAACAACATGAGCGTCCCCCCAAAGGACGTCCTTGGCGGGTTCAACACAACATGATACTTAGCACACAACCCAACCCCTGCAAAACAGACACATCCCGAACATTGTGCTCCTGGATCAGAGCACCATCCACATGCTGCTCCCTAAGAAAATCCACAAGGCCCAACTGGACCGCCAGAGCATTCAGACCACGAACATTCAAAGACGCATAAGCAATAGCAGGCGCCATCAAACTCATCAATGACCCCCATTCCCCCCAGGCTCACCAGGGGGCACAATGCCACCCACCGCAGAGGCAGCGTCAGCAACCCAAGGCTTAACCTGCCGCCGGGGAATCCACCAGAACGCCGGGCCTCGGACCCTTCAGGAAGCGGACAGTGCCGGCATCACCCAACGAAGCACGCCGAGACCCTGCCTCCACTGACTAGGTACCACCGACGAGGAAATCTTGCCACCATCCGGCACTGCATCACCTCTGGAATCCACATCAGACACAAGAGAATTAGGAGGAGGAGGGGGCCACCACCCAAGGTGCAACCCCGCGAAGCCTCAACCCGTTTGCCAGGGGGCTCTCCACTGCGTGAGCATCCTCCCGCAATGTGCTTCCGGCGAGGAGCAGGGGATGACAACGCCCTTTCATGGCGCGCACCCCCAGGAGGAGCAAAAGGCGGACGCACAATGCAGGCAACAGGAATGCTGGCACTATCGACAACGCCTCCATCACGCTCAGAAAACGCACCCCCTTCAGCGAGAGGCACCGATACGACACTCCCACCACCACGCCCATCCACCACCGAAGCATCAGGAATGAGATGCACCTCCACATCCACCGGAAGTAGAAGAGGCGAAGCAGGGGCAGCCACGTCCTTCACCGCAGCCGGTACAGAAGACACCACAGGCACAACCGCCGCAGGTATACCACCAGCCATACTTCCATGCCGAGAACTGGCCAGGGAGGTACCATGCTCACGCAGGGGGAAGGGGGGAATCCCCCTCACAGAACACAGTAGTAGTCTCCATGCGAGGGACCTCACACTGGGTGGCATCATGGCCCTCCTCCCCGCAGCGGAAGCACATGCGGGCTTGCCCCGGATAGAAAACACGGAGTGGAAGACCACAGCACATAAATTTGGAAGGGATGGACTCTGTGAGACTCATATGCAGCGTGCGAGTACCCAGACGCAGACCCCACAGCCGGCTGGCACTCAAAATTTTGTATCAATGACGCATCACCGAACCATACCTCACAAACATATAGGAAAGTTCCGCCTCAGGAAACCTAACTGGTACCCTGTGCACGCTCACAAAGGTCAGTGGACCTCACAGATTAGAGACAGTCACTGAAACAGCCAAATTAGGAAGGAGAGTCGTCCGCTCGTTCAAATGCCCCACAAACTGCTCGTATCCAGGTGACGTGGCAAACGTCACCGCCACATGAGTGGGAGAAAATTTCTCAAGACCGAGGAGATCCTTAACATCCCTTTCAAGGGCATCCAGAAACGCAGCCGCCGCAAGCTCCCAATCCACCGCGGCAAGCTCCCAATCCACCGCCGCAGAGAACTCCAGACAAACAGCATTTACAGACCGGATGCGGCCACCGCCAGCCGCCGCCATATTGCTAACCTCCGCCCCGGTCAGCAGGCGCCCCATACCAACGAGGAACCACCACCAAGCAGCGACAAACAGCTACTGCCAGCCAGAGCCCGACGTCCACGCCTTCCAGTAGCAGAGGACGGAATCAGGACACGCCAGATTGTGCGCATGGCAGATGATGCATCAACATGTACTAACCTTACTTAAGAATTTGCACGTGCACACACCAGATATTTCTCGTGATTCGTGCCTCAGGAGTCATAGGAGTCCACCCAGTCCAGGATTTCGCTACTTGGGAAGTATTGTTTCAGGTCTATCAGTAAGAAATATCAGTAATTCTGGCCAGTAGTATAGATAATTTTTGTAGTCCGGTTAGGATACATGGCAGGCACCCGGATCAAGTAAGCTCATTTCTTAAAATAAATTAATTTCCCATGCATATATACTTGTGTAGTGGTATCAGTTAACTACTGATACATTATTTGGCAGGTGCCTTTCAGAAGAAGAATTAACATCGAGTCGCCCTGTTGCACCATGAGGTATACAAAGTTGCCATTAAGACCACTAACTGAGGTTCATCGTCTGTGACTGAAGGAAACCACTGCCTATTATCAGGCGATTTCGACTCTAGGGCTCAGCACTTGATAAATGATTAACCTATTTACCCGCAGAACTAACACAAATACTGTAGTGTTGTTAACAACCATTGGTGATATAGGATACGTACCTATAACCCCCCAACTTGTGGAAGGATAACCCCCAGCAAGACTAATCAATATAATACACTACATTTGCATCATACAGTCCACTTCAATTAATTAATTTTAAAGTAGATTTCTGCAAGTAATTTAACAGTACTCAAACTCCTGTTGGGCAAAATTCCCCATAACATAGTCTTGTACTAAATATACGCAACATTGTCTGCCTGACCTGCGGTCTGGTACTTAGAACACCAAAGAATCTTTAAAGTCTAGATTTAGGCGATATATTGCATGCATATCAAAACGCTGGAGATGTTCCATGGGTGTTGCTGTTGGAGATGTTCCATGAGTGTTGCTGTTGGAGATGTTCCATGAGTGTGGGTGTTGGAGATGTTCCATGAGTGTGGCTGTTGGAGATGTTCCATGAGTGTTGCTGTTGGAGATGTTCCATGAGTGTGGGTGTTGGAGATGTTCCATGAGTGTGGGTGTTGGAGATGTTCCATGAGTGTGGCTGTTGGAGATGTTCCATGAGTGTGGGTGTTGGAGATGTTCCATGAGTGTGGGTGTTGGAGATGTTCCATGAGTGTGGGTGTTGGAGATGTTCCATGAGTGTGGGTGTTGGAGATGTTCCATGAGTGTGGGTGTTGGAGATGTTCCATGAGTGTGGGTGTTGGAGATGTTCCATGAGTGTGGGTGTTGGAGATGTTCCATGAGTGTGGCTGTTGGAGATGTTCCATGAGTGTGGGTGTTGGAGATGTTCCATGAGTGTGGCTGTTGGAGATGTTCCATGAGTGTGGGTGTTGGAGATGTTCCATGAGTGTGGGTGTTGGAGATGTTCCATGAGTGTGGCTGTTGGAGATGTTCCATGAGTGTGGCTGTTGGAGATGTTCCATGAGTGTGGCTGTTGGAGATGTTCCATGAGTGTGGCTGTTGGAGATGTTCCATGAGTGTGGCTGTTGGAGATGTTCCATGAGTGTGGGTGTGCCTCACACCCACACCCATGAGTGTCCGGACAGTCTTAAGGAACTTGAACAGTTGAGGTTTCGAATTGTTATGCAAAACCTACACGAGACTCTGCCTTTACAACCGGAGGGAACAAGACCTCTCCTCACTAGATGGGCAGAGTGAACATGAGTGAACATGATAACGGCATACAAGATTCTAAAAGTAATTGACAATGTGGGAGTGAAGGGGAAATATATGGAAACAACATATTCAAATGAACAAAAGAGATGTCTGAAAGAAAATCATCAGTGTATTATTAGTAAACAAATGGACTGGGTTAGGCGAGCATACTCCTGGATGTTACTACTGCTCGGCGTAGACCCGGCTATAAGTATCTCTGGGAATGTTCATTATCTACTGATGTAGACCTGACCAAATGTAAACTGTCAAAATTATTATCACATCTTCCGTCACTATGTGATGGAGTGCGAAAATATACGTGAATTCAGAGACAGTTCTATAACAAATGTTAAAGAAGTGATACGACCCGCCAAATCGTTTAACAATCAGGTACTCATTTTACTGTTGCGTAAACAGAGGCTACAGTTTAGGATTGACGCCCAGTAAATCCTCCCCGGCCAGGATACGAACCCATGTCAAAGCGCTTGCGAAATGCCAAGCGAGTGTCTTACCACTACACCACGGGGACTGCATTTCATTCAAAATGATCTGCTACCAGAAAGTTTAGCCAAATACTCCATGTCTGCTAACTGTAGGTAGTAACTGCGTTATTGTAACCTATCCCCCGCTGCCCACTGGATGGGGGGCGGTGTGCAGGACAAACATAAATTGAGACACTAGTTCTCCACATATGTCAGTTGCTTAATTTAGACACTCTACTTGTGGTCGGTCTCAAGCCCATTGTTGATGTGACGATGTGCATTAAACATTGTAACTAGCTCATCAAGACTGTAAATTGCTTAGCTAATTGAATTGTGGGGTTCAGTCCCCGAGCCCATTATGTGCCTCTGTAACTCTTTCCCCTACCGCCCACAGCGGTGTGGGGTGGTGCAGGGAGACAGAGGTGTGGGGTGGTGCAGGGAGGCAGCGGTGTGGGGTGGGGCAGGGAAGCAGAGGTGTGGGGTGGGGCAGGGAGGCAGAGCAGGGATGGAGGGCCATGGGGAGAGGGAAGGGTGTGTAGGTGAAGCGTTGAAGAGAGGAAGGGGGTGAGAGAGAGAGGAAAGATGAGAAAGAGAGAAAGAGAGAGAGAGAGAGGAATGTGTGAGAGTGAGGAAGGGGTGACAAAGAAGGTTGACAAAGAGAGACAAAGTGTTAAGAATGTGTGAGTAAAAATAAAAATAAAATAAACAAGTAGTGTTAGAGAGCCTTTTATGAGTGAGCCGAATATAATTGGTAATTAAGGTGCGGGAGTGGTGTGGGATGTGTGGGTGTGGGGGGGAGTGTAGTAAAGATGGAGAGGCATAGGTGAAGGGAAGTTTAGAAGTAGGAAATAAGTGGGAGTTATGAAAGCAGGCGGACTGTCGGCCTTGTTGACACGATGTGTGGATGTCGGCAGTTAATCTAAGCTTGCTCTCGCTTCTCAGGAAGCTGTGTGTGAGATGTTCTTCACATGGGTTCTTCACACTCTTCAGCATATATGGATGTCTGTAGATGAATACTGTGTAGCATACATATATACACTCCCATCCTTCCACACATGTGGAAGAGTCACAGTCAGCCGTGGAGGGAGAAACAAGGGTGGGGACGTCGGTCCGTGAATTAGGATAGAATCTCGGGATATCTACGTGACAAAGAGCCAAAACATAGTCTTGGTCCTAGCTAGTGTACAGCTACACTGTGATAGTATCATGGTGAATTCTTAGAAGGTTAGATAAGAAAAATTGCAGAAGAACGAGTCTTGACAGCACTGTGCTACCAGCGAGGAGAGCAACATTGGAACACGTGGGAAGAACAACGCTGTGAGCAGTCGACCGAGCCTTGATATATACTCACCTAATTACACACAAATCACAATAGCGTGATGCATCAAATAATGCATCACGCTAATGCATCAAATTGTTCATTTGATGCTGATGCATCACGCTATTGTGATTTCTGTGTATAATGAAGTAAGGGCGAAGAGGTAGAACGGCATATTGACGTAGCTCGAGTGCATGGGGGAGTTGTGTAAAACCCTGGTTTGTGTCTCGGAGAGGCTGCAGGATCCAAGTAAGTTCAGTAGAACTTCTGGTTTCAATTCTTTTGACCATGTCGTAGCTCAGTCGATTAAGGCAACGTCCGGGATGCTCTCGGACGTAGGTTTGAATCCTCGTCACGGACCTTGTGGATTTGTTTATACTCACCTAAGTTGTGCTTTGTTGGGGTGGTGGCGGTGAGTACCCTCTCTCTAGGTCATCAATAAGTTGTACAGATTGATTTTCCATATTAATTTAGACTATATCATAGTTCTGTAAAAGCCAGAGTATAAAGGTTCACATCAAACTAGGTTCCCGGCGGCTCAGAGAGGTAGGACGTTGTCACCTAGGTGGGAGTGACCCTACTTCCCGCTCCTCCTCTAAACATACACACACACACACACACTCTCTCTCTCTCTCTCTCTCTCTCTCTCTTCACTCTCTCTTCACTCTCCCTTCACTCTCTCTCCCTTCACTCTCTCTCCCTTCACTCTCTCTCCCTTCACTCTCTCTCCCTTCACTCTCTCTCCCTTCACTCTCTCTCCCTTCACTCTCTCTCCCTTCACTCTCTCTCCCTTCACTCTCTCTCCCTTCACTCTCTCTCCCTTCACTCTCTCTCCCTTCACTCTCTCTCCCTTCACTCTCTCTCCCTTCACTCTCTCTCCCTTCACTCTCTCTCCCTTCACTCTCTCTCCTTTCTCTCCGCTCTACCGTCCAGCCCAACCACTTGGGCTGGACGGTAGAGCGACGGTCTCGCTTCATGCAGGTCGGCGTTCAATCCCCGACCGTCCAAGTGGTTGGGTACCATTCCTTTCCCCCGTCCCATCTCAAATCCTTATCCTGACCCCTTCCAAGTGCTATATAGTCGTATTGGATTGGTGCTTTACCCTGATAGTTCCCTTCCCTTCCCTCTCCTTTCTCTCTCTCTCTCTCTCTCTCTCTCTCCCTTCTCTCTCTCTCTCTCCCCCCCCTCTCTCTGTCTCTCCCTTCTCTCTCTCTCTCTCTCTCTCTCTCTCTCCCACTTTCTTTCTCTCTCTCTCTCCCCCTTCTCTCTTTCTCTCTCTGCCCCTTCACCCTGTCTCTCTCCCCCTGTATAGTGTAGACTGCATTGTGAAAGCCTAAAATCCTTTCCGTGACTGTTACATCTAGAAAGGGCAGCCTTCCATCACTCTCCATCTCGTAAGTGAAACTCAACACCGAATTTGGCTCGAAACCCTCCTTCAACTGCTGCAAACGTCTGAGTCAGGTACCTGCATAAAAATGTCGTGAACGTAAATCTATCTTGCTATCTTGAGATGATTTCGGGGCTTTAGTGTCCCCGCGGCCCGGTCCTCGACCAGGCCTCCACCCCCAGGAAGTAGCCCGTGAAATCTGACTACCAGGTACCTATTTACTACTAGGTAACAAGGGCATTCAGGTTGAAAGAAACTTTGCCCATTTGTTTCTGCTTCGTGCGGGAATAGAACCCGCGCCACAGAATTACGAGTCCTGCGCGCTATCCACCAGGCTACAAGGCCCCTATACAACGTACCTGCAGTATATGGCGGGTTTTAAGTCCATGTCAACTAAGACCCTTTGCTCTATGGTACCCATGTAAAAATTTGTGATATATATATATATATATATATATATATATATATATATATATATATATATATATATATATATATATATATATATATATATATTGTGACGATAATCTCTTTCAAGAGAGATTGAGCCTGCTCTTCCCTACAAAGTACGTAAAAACAACAGATAATATAGAAAATACGTCCACCAAATATCTCCAAAACGTTTTGCCCAGAGAGCAAAATGTATCCAGCACACCGGCACACCTGCTAGCTATCGCCACCGTAAACCAGCTAACTACTTGTCCTTTGCCTGCCTGTCGCTGATTGGCTGGTGTCCCGTCGCACCTGCCCTCCGCCCTCTGCCACAAGTTGATGTCTGGGCTGCAGTGCTTCAGTATTGTCAGAATATCTCAGTGCTCCTTGCAGTTGACATCTCTCGCTGGTAGACTAAGCCTTGGCTTTCGTGTACCAAGGGAGGTGGCAGCTCGAAGCCAATATTCCAGCTCCATTCATATTTATTTTACTATCACTGTAACTCACTTGTCTTAACGTAACTTTTCATTTGGCAGTGATTATTCATATTATTTTGTTTGTTGACTTGTCTTTTACATACTCACATTAAGCTCTGAAGTCCTTACCTCTGGTCCGACACACTCACACTCAGAGTGTGGGGGTGTGCAGTGGGGGGTGAGGGCGACGGATGTGGGTGGTAGAGTGTGGAGGGTGTGCGGTGGAGGGGTGGAGGGAAGGATGCATGAGTGGAGGGTAGCTATGGCAAGGTAGGCACTCCAGGCCGTGAGGGAAGGCAAGTTAAGGGTGTGCGGGGGTAAGGCTATACACTCAGGCTATAATGGAGGAGGGAAGCAGGTTGAGCACTGAGTGGATGGAATCCAATATAAACTTGAACCAACTTCGTTATGCATCATGGGGAAGTTTTGTACGGGAGGCTGCTGCTGGGAGGGTGGGTGGCAGGGAGGGAAACTCGGAGGGATAGAGAAAGGATGGGAAAGAGGGAGAAAAAAAGTAGGAAGGAGAGGATTAGAGAGTGAGGGAGAGTGAAAGGGGTAGAGAAAGAAAGAAAGAAAACGGCCATACCACGTTGAGAACACCGCTTCTCGTCCGATCAGCGAAGTTAAGCAACGTTGGGTTTGGTTAGTACTTGGATGGGTGACCGCCTGGGAACACCAAATGCTGTTGGCAATAATGTACAGTCTCCGTGGTGTAGTGGTAAGACACTCGCCTGGCGTTCCGCGAGCGCTGTCATGGGTTCGTATCCTGGCCGGGGAGGATTTACTGGGCGCAATTCCTTAACTGTAGCCTCTGTTTAACGCAACAGTAAAATGTGTACTTGGATGAAAAAACGATTCTTCGCGGCGGGGATCGTATTCCAGGGACTTGCCCGAAACGCTACGCGTACTAGTAGCTGTACAAGAATGTAACAACTCTTGTATATATATCTCAAAAGAAATGCTGGGAACCTATTAGGCAAAATCTATCTCACCTCGTTCCCTGTCTTACTCGTTCTGAAACTGTTTTCACCACTCTCTTTCCTCCCGCTCCCTTCTAGTGCCTTCCTCCCTCCCTTCCGCCTCCACTCCACACATCCTCTTGACCCAGCTTAAGCAAACCTCGCCCAGGACTTAAAGGGATAACTGGCTTTTACCGCGGCTCTTGGGTCCTACTGATCACATCATTGATGGCAACGTTATCCTGCCTACTCCACCTTCCTCCTTACTGCCATATTCCTCTGCCCTCCTGCCTCCCTTCCCTCCCTCCATATCTCTCCGCTCCCTTCATCTCTCTCCCCTCACTACCCGCCCTCCCTTCCTGCCTCCCTCCACGTAGCAGACCAGGACCACAAATTAATATAGTTGTTTCATTAGCAGTGACAAAGATAATACTAAAACGAAACTGATGAAACTCTTAAGGGTCTATAAGAGATCTCAAAATACCTGACGGGTATACAATTCATTTTTTTTATTAACACAATTAGGTACATCTGCATTTGTGCAGCTGCCCTAGACTATATGAAGGGGAGTACAGTGTCAAAAAACTAGCTACGTGATGCTAAAATCTCCATCACACAGGATGGTTAGTCATACAGAGGCATATTATAAGTAGTCTGCACTGGCAAACTCTGGGAGCATTATGAGGATATCATCCTGACACAAGAGTGAATAAGGTACCAGTGATACTAAAAGTCCCCATCTCGCAGAATGGTTAGTCATACAGGGCCACAAGTTCAGTAGCCTGCACTTTCACATTTTGGGTGCATTATGAGGATATATTCAAGAACACGAGAGTAAATAAAGTTATTGCAAAGCTCCAGGTACCTCATGCCAATGGGTCTGAGTGGTTTGATAATTCGGCATTCGCGAGTAGCCGTTTATATATGGAACTAATCAACCCGTCCTCCCCAGACGCATTCATCAATTTTAATATACTGTGTATTAAAAATTGATTTGTTCTCATATAAATTAATATTATTATACATAAAAATTCTACGTATAGGTTAGGTGTTTAGGTTCTGTTGGCGATTATTTGAATTTGAAGTACGTGGGTGAAGCATTTATAGAATTAGTTCGAACTGAGGACGTGAACGAAGCACTTGTTCCGGAAGTGTTTGGACGTCGTCAGTTGTGAGTCGTGTGTAAACCGCTTTTCATTCATAAACGAGGGGTTTGGCGGCTGGATTAACGAGCTTCGAACTTTGTATGTGAGGACGAGCTGGACTAACAGAGTACTATTTCGGCAATAACGATGTTTCAATGGCCATGATTCGGTTTCACTAAAGTCGTACCTGGTATCTTTCCCGAAACTCACGTGTCGAATGCCCCGTGTCAAACTCACGTGTCGAGTGCCCCGTGTCAAACTCACGTGTCGAATGCCCCGTGTCCACTTTGTCAATGGAAAAAAGGTTCTCTTGAACATAATATTTTAAGTTTTGCCCCCATGAGGCGAGTTTATTGGGCAGCGCCACTCATCCTGTGATTGGACACACCGCTATAGCGACAGTTTGGGCAACGCCACTCATCCTGTGAGTATGAACCCACCGCCATAGCAGCATGTACAACACTCCCCAATAGGAAGAAAACCCGCTGGGTTGTTCATCTTGTCACTTGTACCCAGACACAGCTGGAACTTGCTTAGCTGTCTCAAGTGAACAGCTTATCAAACAAGATTAAAATTTGTCAACCCTTAAAAACTTACGTTATCTTGCGGGTGTGAAAGCCACTTTGACTGGATGGTAGAGTGACGGTCTTGCTTCATGCAGATCGGCGTTCAATCCCCGACCGTCCAAGTGGTTGGGCACCATTCCTTCCTTGTTACGGCCCTCTCGGGACGCAACGGGGTTCTTACTCTGATGTTGTTAGAGGAAGATATATATCCGTTCCCAAGCCAGTAGTGGCTATCAAGGGATGTGATCCGTGACGCAAGGAACTTAAAGGGGAAAGGGAAAGAACGTTAAGAACTTAAGATTATAATTACCATCACCAAATAAATATATAAACGGAGTACACAGGGGGAGGGGTATTAACACTATACAAGGGGATTGTTCACACAATTGTCTTCTAACTGAAGACTCTGGATCCAGACGCTCGGTGCCGAGTCCTCGGTGCTTCTTCGTGGCCTCACAATGAAATCTCTGCGAAGTTGAGCCTACCCTGGCCACAGGTCAGCCAAAACACAGGTCCACTGGGGGCACCGCCGTGGAGGCCGTCAACCACACGTCCAGCTGGTCTGCTGGCAGGTTCCGGAACAGCAAGGCTGGTCAGGCCACTCCACGAACGATATAAGGGGAACGCCCTGGACAGGAGCCTCGTGTGACACCACAAGTCACTCTCCCGTCCTCAATACCCCAGTGGACGATCGTCTCCAACAGTCGGTCCCGGGTAAACCTTTTACTGCTACTCCACTGGCAGGCTAACACACCACAGTGTTCTTCCGGGGGGACGACTTCGCAACTGCTGCAGCAAAGCTCAAGGTTTGGAGACGGCTGCCTCGGGTAGACTGACTCAACTCCCATCACAGCAGTCCCAGGTCGACTCTGTAAGCAGACACGTCATCAATAACAGGGACCCTAAAACACCTCACTTACAGGCTCAGACACAAACGCCCACCTATCCACTCCATAGATGGCGCTGGTGTCTGAGCACCACCTCACCAGAGGTCAGCAGCGGCTGTGTTGTGAGCTGCACAGGACTGGAAGCTGGCCCTTGTGGCCGGTATTCGCCGTCCGCACCAGGTGTCGTCGTCGTTTGGCGGGGGGTTTGGGAGCTGACCCACAGATGGCGTGGTCGTTACTGCTCCGTGCTCGGATGCTGGATCCGGGTTCGTAACACCTCCCCACCAAAAGGAATTTGGTTTGGGGTTCTATAAAAAGAAACACAAACCAAATTAGTACGGCGACACAACTCCAAATGGACTTATTTATACTGAAAACTGGAACGGCGAGGCTGTCTCGTCCACAGAACTGTACTACTGGACAATTCTGGCAAAACAGGAACTTGCAGATAGACGACGATGATCTGTCTGAAGTAGTCTTCCACGTCTCCACTGCGATGTCAAGCAGGGGCATCATCTCACATCTCTCGAGTAAGGATCGGCGTAGACACGATGAGGGGCGACTCGACACTTCCCTGTGTCGTGGCACCGATGATGGCTGGTCACAGACGGCATTTCTGGTGCCGGTCCGGTAGTCCTTCAGGGAGACAGGAACCTGGAATACAGGGGTCTGATAATTCAGAGTGACAGCGACAGTGGGCAAGGCAGTACTTACTACACACTCGTCTACTAGGCCCACACCTAGTTCCAACAGGGCTGCTTGCACACCGAAGATGGCATTCGCTCTGCCACCGTCAGGTCGACCAACGTTCCGCATAACGCTGCATTGAGGCTCAGCAATCACGCGGGGGGTGTCAACCTGCCGGAAACAGTCACTCATATTATCATTTTTCGTACCTCCTATATCAACCATCACCTTCCAGGCTCCTTCGTCGACTGCAACACTCGCAGTGCATGTCTCTAATCCCTGGGATCTCTTCGCGATTTTCATGGGAGCCATCATCTGTCGGGTCGTCCACCGGTCCTTACTGAGAACACTGAGAACACATAAGAGAACAAAACAAAATACCGGTAGGAAACATTTGGTTAGCTGAGGGATAAGCTTCCTGAGCTTGAAATGTCCATAGCCGGCTACATCCATTAGCCTGGTTTGGACCAAAGAGGGCACTAAACCTTTCGAACACACCTCACATACCTCTGACGTCTGGGGAATCTCTGGCCGGTTCAATGAACGCTGTACAATGCCATACCGCAAGTATACATCCGCCTTCGCTCCAGACTCGTTGGTATCCGTGGGTGCCTGCTCACAAGGCCTCTCTTCTTGCTCAGGTACTTCTGTCATCGTAACCTCATGTTTCTTGTCGAGAGAAGAATTAGAAGTCTCTGCTAGAATATCGTCGATCTGCGGGTGAGAGGAAGGATTAAACACACTTAAATCCGGGTCTGTCTTTACCTGGACATTACCATTGCCTGTTACCTCAGACCTTGCTGTTCTGGCTGACTCGTCCACGACCTTGGGAAGATTGTTGCTCCAACCTGTCACCAAGTCGTTGGCTAGTACCACGTCAATCCCAGCCACAGGGAGGGTATCGACTACTGCCAACACACATGTGCCACTGAAGTAAGGCGAGTCGAGATGCACCGGCACTAAGGGGGCGATATACTGCGTTCTCGGAAACCCAACCAGGACAACCTCCGGTCTCCCATCCACACTTACTCGCTCGGGTAACGAGTTCTTCACGATCAGGGACTGGGCTGCTCCACTATCTCTGAGCACTACAACTGATCTACCAGTATGATCACTCGATACATACCCGCCTGAAGTGTGAGGGGAAAACAATCTGGGTTCTTCCTGCGTAGTCGTCGACTGGCTTCCTGCTGGTGGTGTAACACAGCTCATCAACATCACCTCCCTACGTGCGCCGCCACCTCTTCTGCCTCGGCACATAGCAGCTACATGCCCTTTCTGCCCACAAGTCCAGCACACCATATTCCTCCTCGGGCTCCGGTGTTTCGGACTGCTAGGACTGGTCCTTCGAGGGCTACTTGGGGGCGTTTTCTTAGCACTTTGTGGGACGGGTCTTTCCTCTTCGTCATGAGGTCTGTCAAACCGGCGCTGGTAATTCCTCGGGACGTACTTAGCAGACGGCCTATGAGTTAGGATGTATTCCTCAGCCATGGTGGCTGCCGCACTCAAGGTCTCCACCTGCTGCTCTTCTAAGTATGTCTTGAGGTCTCCAGATAAACAATCCTTGAAGTCCTCTAGCAGTATAAGCTGCTCGAGGTCTTCTTTGGTCTCCACCTTCCGAGAGGCACACCATTCCTGAAAAAGTTGCTCCTTGATCGTGGCGAATTCGGTGAACGTGTGCTCTGAGGTCTTTTTCAGGTTTCGGAACTTCTGCCTGTATGCCTCAGGTACCAATTGGTATGCCATGAGCACAACCTTCTTCACCTTGTCATAATCGCCGGAGTCGTCAAGGGATAACGTGGAGTAAGCGATTTGGGCCTTCCCAGTCAAGACTGACTGTATCATGATGGCCCAATTCTCCCTTGGCCACTCCAAAGAGGCAGCGACTTTCTCGAAGGCTGCAAAGAACTTTGACACTTCCTTCTCATGGAATTTGGGGACCATTTTGATGTTTCTTACCGGATCGAAGCTACTGGTGTCCGTAGTTTGCCTCCGACCACCGCCTAATCGCAAAACTTCTAGTTCATGTTGTCTCTCTCTTTCCTCTCTGTCTCGTCGTTCTTGTCTGTCTCGTTCTTCTCTTTCTCGCTCTCGTTCTTCTCTTTCTCGTTCTTCTCTTTCTCTTTCTCGTCTCTCTTCTCTTTCTCGTTCTTCTCTTTCTCGTTTCTCTTCTCTTTCTCGTTCTTCTCTTTCTCGTTTCTCTTCTTTTTCTCTTTCTGCTTTCCTTTCCTCTAATTCTAAACGTCTCATCGCCATTTCCTTATCTTTCATCTCCATTTCTTTATCTTTTAATTCTCGTTCCAATTCTAACTTCTTCCACTCTATCTCGCGATTTATTTCTAGGGCACGCATCTTGACTGTTAGGAAGCTGATATTAAGCTCACCTGCATCACTGTCAACGTCACTGCCCTTATCTTCCTTTTCCGTGGAAGCTATGTCTGCACTTTCCTTTGTACTAGGAGTCTCGCCTTCCTGTTTCTCTTCTGCCTTCAGGTGCCGGTGAACCTTGGACAAGATCTCCACACGGGAATCACTGGCACGGATCTTGATCTCCAGGTAGGCGCTCACTAGTACTAGTTCCGGTTTGCTCAAATACTTTAATCTGGCAAGACAGTCCTCTCTGTTCAGAAAAGCCTGAACATCGTCCAAATCATCGATGGTAGCTTTTTCTGCCATTGTCACAGATGGAACACTTAACTAGACACTAGCACTTGACACACCGCTTACACTTTAACACTTAACGCACCGAGCACTGTTCTACGGCAATATTGCACTTTATCGCACCTGGCACTGCACTTGCCAATATTGCACGTAATCACTTCGGGCACCGCACTACGCAATATCGCACTTAATCACAGCGAACCCTTCGCTCTACAATATTGCACTGAATCACTGAGCACCGCACTACTCAATATTGCACTTAATCGCTTAATCACAGCGAGCACCGCACTGCACAATATCGTCTTTAGTCACTCTGAGCACCGTCACAATCGTCACACACAGGGGGAATTATATACAGGGATTACGCCACTTCACCACCCCTGTCAAACATACTTAACAAGGGGACGGATCCCGCTGGGGATGCCAATTATGTTACGGCCCTCTCGGGACGCAACGGGGTTCTTACTCTGATGTTGTTAGAGGAAGATATATATCTGTTCCCAAGCCAGTAGTGGCTATCAAGGGATGTGATCCGTGACACAAGGAACTTAAAGGGGGAAGGGAAAGAACGTTAAGAACTTAAGATTATAATTACCATCACCAAATAAATATATAAACGGAGTACACAGGGGGAGGGGTATTAACACTATACAAGGGGATTGTTCACACAATTGTCTTCTAACTGAAGACTCTGGATCCAGACGCTCAGTGCTGAGTCCTCGGTGCTTCTTCGTGGCCTCACAATGAAATCTCTGCGAAGTTGAGCCTACCCTGGCCACAGGTCAGCCAAAACACAGGTCCACTGGGGGCACCGCCGTGGAGGCCGTCAACCACACGTCCAGCTGGTCTGCTGGCAGGTTCCGGAACAGCAAGGCTGGTCAGGCCACTCCACGAACGATATAAGGGGAACGCCCTGGACAGGAGCCTCGTGTGACACCACAAGTCACTCTCCCGTCCTCAATACCCCAGTGGACGATCGTCTCCAACAGTCGGTCCCGGGTAAACCTTTTACTGCCACTCCACTGGCAGGCTAACACACCACAGTGTTCTTCCGGGGGGACGACTTCGCAACTGCTGCAGCAAAGCTCAAGGTTTGGAGACGGCTGCCTCGGGTAGACTGACTCAACTCCCATCACAGCAGTCCCAGGTCGACTTTGTAAGCAGACACGTCATCAATAACAGGGACCCTAAAACACCTCACTTACAGGCTCAGACACAAACGCCCACCTATCCACTCCATAGATGGCGCTGGTGTCTGAGCACCACCTCACCAGAGGTCAGCAGCGGCTGTGTTGTGAGCTGCACAGGACTGGAAACTGGCCCTTGTGGCCGGTATTCGCCGTCCGCACCAGGTGTCGTCGTCGTTTGGCGGGGGGTTTGGGAGCTGACCCACAGATGGCGTGGTCGTTACTGCTCCATGCTCGGATGCTGGATCCGGGTTCGTAACATTCCTTCACCCCATCCCATAGGAAATCCTTATCCTGACCCCTTCCAAGTGCTATAAAGTCGTAATGGCTTGGCGTTTTCCCCTGACGATTAAAATTAAATTAAATTGCGGGTGCAAAATGGGGGAATCTTTTTAGAACGGCATGTATATTTGAAAGATAGTATTTTCCTAACTCAAGCAATGTGGTGTTTACTATGCTATACATATTTCTAATGACTCTTAGATTTTCACTCTCTCAGGTCAACCCGTTCTCGCAAATTTAGTAAGTCAATATTGACTTATTAAATATGTGCATACGTGACATACTTAACATAATAGTTTCCCTTGAAAAGCTTCATAGAAAACACCGACCTTACCTAACCTACTTAGTATGTTAAGATAAGCATCTTATTGCTTCGTAATTACAATTATTACCTAACCTATACCTATAATAGGTTAAGTAACAATTGTAATTACGAAGCTATAAGATGCTTATTTTAACATACTAAGTAGGTTAGGCAAGGTCGGTGTTTTCTATGAAGCTTTTCAAGGGAAACTATTATGTTTAGTATGTCACCTATGCACGCAACTAATAAGTCAATATTGACTTATTAAATTAGCGAGAACGGGTTGCTCAGGTAGTGGTCAAGGCGGCGTCCGTCATTCTCACCACAAATTCTGCAACTCTGCTTCTCAACTGTTGTTTCCATCCCATATATCCATGGATATTTGTATCCAAGATGAATTCTTGCTATTACTGATTCTTTCCCGCGACCTCCTCTTCTTCGTCCATAATGATTGGGGTTGCCAGCTGCAACCATGTTGTACCATCGTACAGATGCACTGGTTTGTCCTTCTGTCCTCCATTCCTCAGTTACCTTGTCACGGGGATGTTGCCTGATAATATCTCTAATTCGTAACAGGTATGGGTATGAAGTATTCAATATGGTCTCTTTCAGCGCCTTCAGCAGCCAAGACATCTGCTCGTTCATTTCCACAGACTCCAACATGGGATTTGTAATTCCACAGGAATTTGACGACTCTTACCTGATTGGTTAGTACCCTCACAACTCTCTTGATTTCAGCAACTATTGTAAGGTTTTCTGCCTGATTTATATTAAGGCTTAGTAGTGTTACTTTTGAATCAGTGCAGATCACGTCACCGTTAGCGTTTATTTCAAGAAATCTTTACGCCATAACAATGGCAGTTAGTTATGCTTGCGTTGAAGAGGCATAGTTCTCAATACATGCTTTTTCTTCACTTGCATTTTGCAAGGCATTATTCCTAATTACAGGGCTTCACCAGCCCTGCCATTGGTAGGATTAGATGACCTATCAGTGTAGATTTGATCTAATTCATTCCCGGCTTCTTTATAAATTTCCTCAAAATACTTATGCCTCATTTCTTGTGGTATCATATTTGACAATTTCATTGTCATCTCGTTGATGATAATCCTACATGGGTCATCCTCCCAGGGAGGTAACCTCTCTACAAGCTTGAGCCCACGGGCTTACTCAAGCAGGTGAAGTTCCTCGAGGTAGCAGACTGATCTGTGATGCCATTATTTGCTTCTCCTGTTTCATCCTGTAAGTAGCACAGAAATGAGATTTTTCTTGGCAATATCTTTATAATGGCTATCTCTGGCTATCTTAATTGCAAGTTTAGCATTCAGTTCCTTAATTCTGCTTTTAACACTGATGAGGGACAACTCCTCTCATAGATTAGACGTGTTGGCGGTTCTCGGGAAGAATGATTGACAGGGCTTCATTTTGTAGGCTCGCACATCCAGTCCTCAGACCAAGTCCATTCCATCCAGCGGTTGACCCCAAAGACGCATTCATCAATTTCAACATGCTGTTCATTCAAAACTGTAATTTTCTGAAATATAAATTAATATTGTTATATCTTAACATTCTATGCATATTTAGGCATTGGTTAGGTTAGGTTAGGTGTTTAGGTTCCGTTGGCGATTATTTGTATTTGTAGTACGTGGGTGAAGCATTTAGAGCGTTGTGATCCGAACAAAATTCGTCAGTGAGGCACTTGTTACGGAAGTCTTCGAACGTCATCAGTTGTGAGTCGTGTGTAAACCGTTTTTCATTCATAAACAGGGGGATTTGGCGGGTGCATGGAATGGACTTTGGGATTTTGTTTAGAGGAAGGGCTGGCTCTCAAGCTTTTTCATATATCTTTAGGAGTAGGTGCATAAAACTGGTGCGGCATAGTCTATGACGGAGCGCACATAGGCTGTGTGCATCATTTTAAGCACGGCAATAGAGGTCTATTGCCGTATATATGCACGGCCTATTCCAGGTCATAATTTTCAGTGCCCTGAGTCGATTTTTACATGTTCCTATCCGTTGGTTTAGGTCCTCTTTCTTCCCCTTGTTATAGCCAAGAGTGACGCCAAGGTACCGCCGATAGTGGTCAACCCAATCAAGTGTTTCACCATTAATTTGTAGTTCCACATTTTCTCTTCGTTTCTGATAACAATATGTTTTTTTGTGGAGTAAAACCGAGTTCAACACACTTTTTTCCAAGGAGTTTAATGGACTGTTTTATATTTCCCAAGATTGGAGTTTGCATTGGGACATCATCAGCATATCCCAATTGTTGTGTTCCATCCAGAAATGCAATATTTGCAGTAGCGTTCATAAATACATTGAATAGTGCGGGGCGTAAGACTCTTTGGGATGTCCCGAGTCCCATATTCATTGATCTTCAGACTGCTCCGTTGAAGCAGACCTTGGCTTTTCTCCCTTTGAGATAGTGAGGTAGTCTTCGACCCATTTCATGAGTTTTCCCCTGATACCCATGCATGCAAGCTCATCTAGGATCGCAATTCAGCCCGTCCTCCAAACACTGACCCCAAAGTGATTCCGTGCATCCACCAAACCCCCTGTTTATGAATGAAAAATTGTTTACACACGACTCACAACTGATGACGTTCGAACACTTCCGTAACAAGTGCTTCACCGACGAATTTTGTTCGAATCACAATGCTGTAAATGCTTCACCCACGTACTACAAATACAAAAATTCGCCAACAGAACCTAAACACCTAACCTAACCTATGCCAACATATGCACAATATGCTAATATATTATAATATTAATTATATTTGAGAAATTTCCGTTTTGAATGAACAACATGTAAAATTTTTTAAATGCGTATGTGGGGTCGACCGCTGGATGCAATGGACTTGAGTCTAGGACTGATTGCGCAATTTCTTGTGCTTTGTCGAAGGCTCATTTTGATATCAACAAATACAGAGTACTGAGCTGTGTCATTAGCTAAGTAATTGACTATACAATTTGCTGAGCTCCGTCCTTTAATAAATTTAACAATTTTACAAACAAATTGACCCCTTCCCCTACCCTGCCTGTTTTGTGCAACATTCGGTTTATGATGATCCTTTCAAGCATCTTGCATGACATGAGACTGGCAGGTCTGTAATTGCCAGGGTCATTGGACTTCGGTATGAGAACCATTATTGTATGTTTCCATTGTGTGGGCAACACTCCACTTAGGAATGATTTGTTGAACAGGAGTAGTAGTGGATTCCTAAACACCTCACACAGTGCCTTGAGCATGTCGTAGGTGAAGCCATATTGAAACAGGTGTAGGACTTTTGCCCTTTATATTGCAGAATGTCTCGTTTTGAATGACTTCCTGATGGCATACAAAAAGATACAAAAATAGGGAGAGAAATAAACACGGGAAAAAGACTCGCTATCACTTCAAGACGATCTAAATAGGGTTTTGAAATGGTCAAAAGATTGACAAATACAGTTTATTGCTGACAAAAATAAGGTTTTGAGGTTAGGTAATGATGATAAGAGTTACAAGATACGAGCTAGATGAGCGAATCCACAAAGGCCGTGACGAGGGTTCGAACCTACGTCTGAGAGAATCCCAGACGCTGCCTTAATCGACTGAGCTACGACATGGTCAAAAGAATTGCAACCGGGAAATCATCCTGATTTACTAACGGATCATGCAGTCTCTCCGGGACACACACCAGGGTTTTACGCAATTCCCCCATGCACTCGAACTATGTCAATAGGCTGTTCTACCTCTTCGCCCTTACTTCATTACACACTGAAATTACAATAGAGTGATGCATCAAATGAACAAATCCACAAAGGCCGTGACGAGGGTTCGAACCTACGTCCGAGAGGATCCCAGATGCTGCTTTAATAAAACCCTGGTTTGTGTCTCGGAGAGACTGCAGGATCCGTTGGTAAATAAGGATGATTTTCCGGTTGCAATTCTTTTGACCATGTCGTAGATCAGTCGATTACGGCAGCGTCTGGGAGCCTCTCAAACGTAGGTTCAAACCCTCGTCACGGCCCTTGTGGATTTGTTCATTTGATACATCACGCTATTGTGATTTCTGTGTGTAACGAGCTGGATGGTGCTGAGATTGGGAAGTCGGGTTGTGAAAGGGATCTGAGAGTTATGATTAGTAATAATTTAAAACCAAAAAATCAATATATAAATGTTTGTAAAAAGGCAAATGGGACTCTGGGACTTATTAATCGAAGTGTTAGTAATGAGACACCTGGTGTTGTTCTTCTGCTATATCTTGCTCTAGTTAGGCCCCATTTAGGTTATGCAGTTTAGTCTTGATCGCCGTACTATAGAATGGATATAAATTCACTAGAACGCGTCTAGCGTAGGATGACAAAATTAATCCTGCAAATTAGAAACCTGCCAAATAAAGAAAGATTGACAAAGCTAAAATTACATTATCAAGAAAGGAGAAGAATTATGGGTGACATGACAGAGGTGTACAAGTGGATGAATAGGCATAACAAAAGGGATATTAATATGGTATTAAAGGTATCAACACAAGACAGAACACGAACTGGTATAAACGACTAGTATATAATGGTTAGGTTTAGATTTAGGAAAGACCTGGGTAAATACTGGCTCGGTAATAGGGTTGTTGATTTATGAAACCAATTACCGCTTAACATAATAAAAGTGGGGTCCCTTGATTCTTTCGTGCGTAGGTTGGATATATGAATGGGATTGGGTGGATATAAATAGGAGCTGCCTCGTATTGGTCAATATGCCTTATGTAGTTAACTTCATTCTTATGTTCTTATACGGAACCTGTACCCAGCAATTGTTACGTAACGCAACAGTTATGTGATGCATATGACGTAATTTTAATTTGAGCTTGAAAAAGCACTGTAATTACCTTCTGTGGTAGAGTGCTGAACAACTCTACGTGAACTTTAACAAAACTACAAACATGCTCATGTACAAAAACGAAAATGTACACATGTTGGTTAACAAAATAATTGGTTAACATTGTAACACAAAAGATTGCACAACACCAAACATCTCCCTCTCCCCTCCTCCCTCCACCTTCACACACGAACCATCGCGAAGTAAAAGTCATCACTGGACAATCTCCACCAAACTCGCAGCATCGTTTCCTTGCAACATCCAATCTCCACAATTCAGTAGTTCGACAATTAGGAGCAATTTGCACCTTTGATAGTTCTTGGCAACGACGGTCGTGGCCCAGTTAATGCTCCCGAACTACCAGTCCTCGACAGCTAAAGTGTGTGTTATGGGGAGTGAGGCGTGCTGATACAGTGTCAGTAATGTGTGCTGATACAGTGTCAGTAATGTGTGCTGATACAGTGTCAGTAATGTGTACTGATACAAGTGTCAGTAATGTGTGCTGATACAAGTGTCAGTAATGTGTGCTGATACAGTGTCAGTAATGTGTACTGATACAGTGTCAGTAATGTGTGCTGATACAGTGTCAGTAATGTGTGCTGATACAGTGTCAGTAATGTGTACTGATACAAGTGTCAGTAATGTGTGCTGATACAAGTGTCAGTAATGTGTACTGATACAGTGTCAGTAATGTGTACTGATACAAGTGTCAGTAATGTGTGCTGATACAGTGTCAGTAATGTGTGCTGATACAAGTGTCAGTAATGTGTGCTGATACAAGTGTCAGTAATGTGTACTGATACAGTGTCAGTAATGTACTCACCTATTTGTGCTTGCGGGGGTTGAGCTCTGGCTCTTTGGTCCCGCCTCTCAACTGTCAATCAACTGGTGTACAGATTCCAGTGCCTATTGGGCTCTATCATATCTACATTTGAAACTGTGTATGGAGTCAGCCTCCACCACAACACTACTTAATGCATTCCATTTGTTAACTACTCTGACACTGAAAAAATACTTTCTAACGTCTCTGTGGCTCATCTGGGTACTAAGTTTTCACCTGTGTCCCCTTGTTCGTGTTCCACCCGTGCTGAAGAGTTTGTCTTTGTCCACCCTGTCAATATCCCTCAGAATTTTGTAGGTGGTTATCATGTCTCCCCTTACTCTTCTGTTTTCCAGGGTTGTGAGGTTCAGCTGCCTTAGCCTTTCCTCGTAACTCATTCCTCTCAGTTCCGGGACCAGTCTGGTGGCATACCTCTGAATCTTCTCTAACTTCGTCTTGTGTTTAACTAGGTATAGACTCCAGGCTGGGGCTGCATATTCCAGGAATGGTCTTACATAAGTGGTATAAAGGGTCCTGAACGATTCCTTACTCAAGTTTCTAAAGGCAGTTCTTATATTGGCCAGTCAAGCATATGCCGCTGATTATATCCTTTTGATGTGGGCCTCTGGGGACAGGTTCGGTGTGATATCGACCCCCCAGATCTTTCTCTCTTTCTCTCTACCATCTTGCAGGATTTCACCTCCCAGATGGTACCTTGTGTTCAGCTTTCTGCTCCCGTCGCCTAATTTCATTACTTTACACTTTCCTGAGTTGAACTTTAGCAGCCATTTTCTAGACCATTCCTCCAGTTTGTCCAGGTCATCCTGTGGTCTCGTCTATCTTCATCTGCTTTGATTCTTCTCAATTTTTGCATCGTCAGCAAACATTGAGAGGAATGAGTCTATACCCTCTGGAAGGTCGTTTACATATACTAGAAACAGGATGGGTCCGAGTACAGAGCCCTGTGGGACTCCGCTGGTGACATCTCGCCACTCTGATGCTTCCCCCCTCACCGTTACTCGCTGTTTCCTATTGTTTAGATACTCCCTTATCCACTGGAGCACCTTACCTTTTACTCCTGCCTGCTGCTCCAACTTTTGTAAAAGCCTTTTGTGAGGTATGGTGTCAAAGGCTTTCTGACAGTCCAAGAAAATGCAGTCTGCCCACACTTCTCTTTCCTGCCTAATTTGTGTTGCTTGGTCATAGAATTCTATTAGGTCTGTCAGGCACGATTTACCATCTCTGAACCCATGCTGGTGGTGTGTTACAAAGCTGTTTCCCTCCAGGTGCTCTACGAGCCTTTTCCTCACAATCTTCTCCATCACCTTGCATGGTATACACGTTAGGGAAACTGGCCTGTAGTTCAGTGCCTCTTGCCTGTCACCCATTTTGTAAATTGGGACTACATTAGCTGTCTTCCAACTTTCCAGAAGGTCTCCCGTTTCCAGTGACCTGTTATACACCATAGAGAGTGGCACACTTAGTGCTTCTGCACCTTCTTTAGAATCCACAGTGAGATTCTGTCAGGCCAACCAGGCGTCCAACAGCCTGGTTGATCAGTCCGGCAACCAGGAGGCCTGGTCGACGACCGGGGCGCGGGGACGCTAAGCCCCGGAAGCACCTCAAGGTAACCTCAAGGTAGGCCCAACAGTCTTTGACACATTCAGCTCCAACAGATTCCTTTTGACCTCATCACTGGTGAGGTAAATTTCCTCCAAGGTTGTTCGGTTTGCCTCCTCATTTAGTGCAGGGACCTCTCCTTGCTGCATCTGGTGTACGTGTCTGCCAGTAGTGTACGTGTCTGCCAGTAGTGTACGTGTCTGGCAGTAGTGTACGTGTCTGGCAATAGTGTACGTGTCTGGCTGTAGTGTACGTGTCTGGCTGTAGTGTACGTGTCTGGCAGTAGTGTACGTGTCTGGCAGTAGTGTACGTGTCTGGCAGTAGTGTACGTGTCTGGCAGTGGTGTACATGTCTGGCAGTAGTGTACGTGTCTGCCAGTAGTGTACGTGTCTGGCAGTAGTGTACGTGTCTGGCAGTAGTGTACGTGTCTGGCAGTAGTGTACGTGTCTGCCAGTAGTGTACGTGTCTGCCAGTAGTGTACGTGTCTGCCAGTAGTGTACGTGTCTGGCTGTAGTGTACGTGTCTGGCAGTAGTGTACATGTCTGGCAGTAGTGTACATGTCTGGCAGTAGTGTACGTGTCTGGCAGTAGTGTACGTGTCTGCCAGTAGTGTACGTGTCTGGCAGTAGTGTACATGTCTGGCAGTAGTGTACATGTCTGCCAGTAGTGTATGTGTCTGGCAGTGGTGTACATGTCTGGCAGTAGTGTACGTGTCTGGCAGTAGTGTACGTGTCTGCCAGTAGTGTACGTGTCTGGCAGTAGTGTACGTGTCTGGCTGTAGTGTACGTGTCTGCCAGTAGTGTACGTGTCTGGCAGTAGTGTACGTGTCTAGCAGTAGTGTACGTGTCTGGCAGTAGTGTACGTGTCTGGCAGTAGTGTACGTGTCTGGCAGTAGTGTACGTGTCTGGCAGTAGTGTACGTGTCTGGCTGTAGTGTACATGTCTGGCAGTAGTGTACGTGTCTGGCAGTAGTGCACATGTCTGGCAGTAGTGTACGTGTCTGCCAGTAGTGTACGTGTCTGGCAGTAGTGTACGTGTCTGGCAGTAGTGTACGTGTCTGGCAGTAGTGTACGTGTCTGCCAGTAGTGTACGTGTCTGCCAGTAGTGTACGTGTCTGCCAGTAGTGTACGTGTCTGCCAGTAGTGTACGTGTCTAGCAGTAGTGTACGTGTCTGGCAGTAGTGTACGTGTCTAGCAGTAGTGTACGTGTCTAGCAGTAGTGTTCGTGTCTGGCAGTAGTGTACGTGTCTGGCAGTAGTGTACGTGTCTGGCAGTAGTGTACGTGTCTGGCAGTAGTGTTCGTGTCTGGCAGTAGTGTACGTGTCTGGCAGTAGTGTACGTGTCTGGCAGTAGTGTTCGTGTCTGGCAGTAGTGTTCGTGTCTGGCAGTAGTGTACGTGTCTGGCAGTAGTGTTCGTGTCTGGCAGTAGTGTACGTGTCTGGCAGTAGTGTACGTGTCTGGCAGTAGTGTACGTGTCTGGCAGTAGTGTACGTGTCTGGCAGTAGTGTACGTGTCTGGCAGTAGTGTACGTGTCTGGCAGTAGTGTACGTGTCTGGCAGTAGTGTACGTGTCTGGCAGTAGTGTACGTGTCTGCCAGTAGTGTACGTGTCTGCCAGTAGTGTACGTGTCTGCCAGTAGTGTACGTGTCTGGCAGTAGTGTTCGTGTCTGGCAGTAGTGTTCGTGTCTGCCAGTAGTGTACGTGTCTAGCAGTAGTGTACGTGTCTGGCAGTAGTGTACGTGTCTGGCAGTAGTGTACGTGTCTGTCAGTAGTGTACGTGTCTAGCAGTAGTGTACGTGTCTAGCAGTAGTGTACGTGTCTGGCAGTAGTGTACATGTCTGGCAGTAGTGTACATGTCTGCCAGTAGTGTACGTGTCTGGCAGTAGTGTACGTGTCTGTCAGTAGTGTACGTGTCTAGCAGTAGTGTACGTGTCTAGCAGTAGTGTACGTGTCTGGCAGTAGTGTACATGTCTGGCAGTAGTGTACATGTCTGCCAGTAGTGTACGTGTCTAGCAGTAGTGTACGTGTCTAGCAGTAGTGTACGTGTCTGGCAGTAGTGTACGTGTCTAGCAGTAGTGTACGTGTCTAGCAGTAGTGTACGTGTCTGGCAGTAGTGTACGTGTCTGGCAGTAGTGTACGTGTCTGGCAGTAGTGTACGTGTCTGCCAGTAGTGTACGTGTCTAGCGGTAGTGTACGTGTCTAGCAGTAGTGTACGTGTCTGCCAGTAGTGTACGTGTCTAGCGGTAGTGTACGTGTCTAGCAGTAGTGTACATGTCTGGCAGTAGTGTACATGTCTGCCAGTAGTGTACGTGTCTGGCAGTAGTGTACGTGTCTGTCAGTAGTGTACGTGTCTAGCAGTAGTGTACGTGTCTAGCAGTAGTGTACGTGTCTGGCAGTAGTGTACATGTCTGGCAGTAGTGTACATGTCTGCCAGTAGTGTACGTGTCTAGCAGTAGTGTACGTGTCTAGCAGTAGTGTACGTGTCTGGCAGTAGTGTACGTGTCTAGCAGTAGTGTACGTGTCTAGCAGTAGTGTACGTGTCTGGCAGTAGTGTACGTGTCTGGCAGTAGTGTACGTGTCTGGCAGTAGTGTACGTGTCTGCCAGTAGTGTACGTGTCTAGCAGTAGTGTACGTGTCTGGCAGTAGTGTACGTGTCTGGCAGTAGTGTACGTGTCTGTCAGTAGTGTACGTGTCTAGCAGTAGTGTACGTGTCTAGCAGTAGTGTACGTGTCTGGCAGTAGTGTACATGTCTGGCAGTAGTGTACATGTCTGCCAGTAGTGTACGTGTCTAGCAGTAGTGTACGTGTCTAGCAGTAGTGTACGTGTCTGGCAGTAGTGTACGTGTCTAGCAGTAGTGTACGTGTCTAGCAGTAGTGTACGTGTCTGCCAGTAGTGTACGTGTCTAGCAGTAGTGTACGTGTCTGGCAGTAGTGTACGTGTCTGCCAGTAGTGTACGTGTCTAGCAGTAGTGTACGTGTCTGGCAGTAGTGTACGTGTCTGTCAGTAGTGTACGTGTCTGTCAGTAGTGTACGTGTCTAGCAGTAGTGTACGTGTCTGGCAGTAGTGTACGTGTCTGCCAGTAGTGTACGTGTCTGGCAGTAGTGTACGTGTCTGCCAGTAGTGTACGTGTCTGCCAGTAGTGTACGTGTCTGCCAGTAGTGTACGTGTCTGGCAGTAGTGTACGTGTCTGGCAGTAGTGTACGTGTCTGGCAGTAGTGTACGTGTCTGGCAGTAGTGTACGTGTCTGGCAGTAGTGTACGTGTCTGGCAGTAGTGTACGTGTCTGGCAGTAGTGTACGTGTCTGCCAGTAGTGTACGTGTCTGGCAGTAGTGTACGTGTCTGGCAGTAGTGTACGTGTCTGGCAGTAGTGTACGTGTCTGCCAGTAGTGTACGTGTCTGCCAGTAGTGTACGTGTCTGCCAGTAGTGTACGTGTCTGCCAGTAGTGTACGTGTCTGGCAGTAGTGTACGTGTCTGTCAGTAGTGTACGTGTCTGCCAGTAGTGTACGTGTCTGCCAGTAGTGTACGTGTCTGGCAGTAGTGTACGTGTCTGTCAGTAGTGTACGTGTCTGGCAGTAGTGTACGTGTCTGGCAACGTTGTGACTTTAAAACCGTTGGAGAGACTTCGATAAGAGTTAATGGTACTTCTAGATAAGTGGCAATTTACCTGAATTGACATGAGGGCCACCTTATCTCTAATGGCCTCGACGAGGACAGGAAGCTGGCGGCTTGTCCTGATGAATATGCAGACTTCAAGAAGATGCAGACGGAAACGTTGCGCGTAATTAGTGGGTAAATATTATATACAAATAATGTACCTATTAGGTAACTAGTGTAATCGTTTCCACTGAATTTTTGTTGAATTAAATATTATGATTATACCTACAGTGATCGAAGCGGGTGGAGGCAAAAGATTGAAAAAGTTTTTTTGTATAATTATTATATCTTGACATATGCTGTTTTTAGGTGTCTTCTCTGATATTGGGACAGCTATGCTATCTTAGTCGACATTATCTCCCATCCGATATGGTCTCTACAAAACAAAAATATTAAAGTGTACTGAAATTTTCTCCATTTTCTGTGATTCCTATTTTGCGCACATTTTCAGTTTTTTTATGGTATACTAAAGAGGTGAAGAAACACAACGTTATCATTAACGAAATGTCTTATCGCATTGTAGGCAACAATAACGTACACCATTATTTTAATTTAGGTTCTATTAATGATCTGATCTTTATCTGAACTTATTCATAAATAAATAAATAAAAATAATGAAATAGTTTTCGCAAGTTCAGAGGACAAATATATCTGAACACTATGTAGCAAGTATAATAAACTTGCTCCATACTCTCATTAGCTTATGTGCAGATAAGGAGATGGGTTTGTTAATCCTACGTAACTTATTTATAATTTCACATTTCCCAAGTGTACAACTAATTAGTTAATATTTATTCCCAACTTGCTACAGGACAGCAAATTATCATTTTGTGACTCAAACCCATACTGCCAAGAGCACTATGCAACTGGTATGCAGGAGACCTTAACCACTCGACCATCAGTGACCATACAAAAAGATGATGGTAGCCAAGGCTATTTTCCCATCATCCCGACGGCACTCTGATGGCAATCTTGGGCATAGTTATTTTATCAAATCACCTCACTTTGTGGGGCCACGTGAGCAACACAAATGCAAACAAGCCAGGATGGTCCCTAGGCATATATGCAACTGAAAATAACTATTGATAATATTACTATGCCCAAGATTACCATCAAAGTGGTAAAACTATTTCCAGTACCACACCTTTTTTTACCTGGTTGAAGGCATTTTTAAAGTCTAATTTACTTAATGCCTTATTTTCAGGGAGATGCTTAATATAGGCTCGTGCTGCATGAGCTACTGCTTCACAGCTATGGGGAACACCAAAACCTAGTTGATGGGGTCGAAGCATCGTTGCAGCGTCTATGCAAATGTTTCTGACAGCTGCTCTAGCAACGAGGCGCCGAAGTGTTACCCACGGCAATGGGTCTGACTCCACCACTCTTCTTAAGGGCACAAAGGGATGCTCCGAAGAATAAGGGTTTAATTGTATCTGGGATCAGCCCAGAGAGGCAGTTGTTGACAAACTTCGTGACCTCTGAGAGTAGTGTCTCTGCAACTTCGCCGAGAACTCGGTTCGCCTTCTTCTTGAGGTGCTGTGGTCTTACTCCAGTGTATCCCCCTAATGAGCCCAACTACTGGCCACCAGGTTTGCAGAAAGAGCAGCCAGTAATCAGCTTCTACCAGATATATTAGCAGTGCAGACAGGATTAGAGGAAGAAAGATGGCACAAAATCCTTACAGCATGTGCAGAAGTCTCTGACACTAATACCCTCTTCACACTGAATGAGATCAATCGGGCTAAGAAAAACTCCAAGGATACATCCCCTGGAGACAACAAAATAACCTATAAAATGATTAGAAACCTCGGCCCAGATGGAGACACTGCATACCTAAGGTTAATTAATTTAGCCTGGACTTCTCAAACTAGACCTACAGCTTGGAATAGAGCAGACATAGTGCCAAGCCCAAAACCCAAAGATCCAGCTAATTCTAGGCCAATCTCTTTTCAAAGCTGTGCAGCCAAGACGGCTGACAGAATGGCACTCAACAGACATGAATGGAAAATACCTACACTGCACCAACATATGAATGCCTATTGAAAAGGGGTTGGCACAGTGGAGTGTATTTACAACTCTGTTAGCCCACTTGAATGACAGACCAGGAATGCTGATATTCCTGGACCTCGAGAAAGCTTTTGAACTGGGTAGCGCGCCAGCTATTCTCTGCTGCCTCATCGACAAAGAGGTCAAAGAGAACCCTGCTCTCCTGGACCAAAAACTGTCTTATAAACAGAGAATCAAGAGTAAAACTTCATGGCACAGTCTCTGAATACAAAAGACATGAAAATGGTACACCGCAAGGAGGTATTCTCAGCCCCCTTCTCTTTTACTGTTTAATGGAAAGAATAATGAGGCTGAAACTCCCACATCACTGCAGACTGCTAAACTTTGTCGACTTTGACGACTTTGTCATCATCATAAAAGGAAGGGATGCGGCGCCCCGTACACCGAAATGCTTAGACTACATCAGTGAAGAGGCAAAGCACATTGGTATCGAACTCAACCCAAAGACAAAAGCCATGCCCATTAAAATAGTGAAGCTCAACATCCAACTCACAATACAGGGTCAACCAATTGAATGGGTGGACACTTACCAGTATCTAGGAATAATCCTGGACACACATATAAATTTTAATGCTGAGGTCACTTACTTGAGAGAGAGAAATACGGCCCGGACGGCAATCCTCAGGTCGCTAACCTCCCTCTCTGGAGGAGCCAATCTGCAACTCTTCCGCACATACTATGTACAGGCAGTCAGATTAGTGATCAACTATGCCTCACCTGCACTCAAGTCTATCACAACAACAGTGGAAAAGTTTGAAGTTACCCAAAACAATGCTATGAGAGCCGCACTGGGAGCCCCAATGTGGACCAGGCTTGAAACTCTAAAGACTGGAAACGGGGTTGCCCTCTCTAAGGGAAAGAATATCTCAAAGAACGGCTACGATTATCAGTAAGATCAGTGTTTCCCCTGATCCAGTCCCAGTACGACAGGCCTTGGTGGCTGAACTTGGCCAAAACAACGGAAACTCTTTGGCTGACAGAGCGGGAAAAGTCGTAAACAGACAACAATTTAAAAGCATGATTCTTGATAGAGGAGGTGATCAACCACACCCAAACTACCCTTGTTCCCCACCGTGGGAGCAGCCTACCTTCAAAATTGTAATAAAACGTCTTCCAGTGGAAAAGGCTGCCTATGATAAAACAATCCTATGGCGCATCATAGAGAAGCAAATGAACAGCATTGTAGTAGCAGGAGCCACCCACATCTTCACAGACGGATCGGTGGATGCAGAATGCGAGGGTACTGACGCTGCTCTTGCACGGACAGTGAACGGGCATATTGGAGACTGGGAGGACCAGTATCCTCAACCTAAACTGAGCTGTTTGCCATACAACAGGCAAACAGCTCAGTTCGGGCATATGTGATTGCACAAAAAAACTCATAATGCAATCATACTCACAGACTCAAAAGCTGCACTTCAAATATTAGGAAAAAAACAGCGGAAAGACAACGTGGAAATAATTACCACCATTTTGTATCTTGGAGCAGTAACTAATGGCAAAAGGCTCAATATAACTCTAAACTGGATCCCATCCCATCTTGGAATCCCACTAAATGAGAAATCCGAAGAAATTGCTAAATTGGTAACTCGTCATCCAGTGATAAATAGAATAATCCAACCCAGCCTAGAGTATATAAAAAAATATCATCACCAAAAAACTCTCACACCTCAACAAAGCGCATCTACACCAGAGAATAGCAGAAGGTTCGCCCTCTGCAATATGGTATCTTCAGGCCACCAAGTTAGAAAGGTTAAACACCCCAAAAGGAGTCCACAGGGAAATAGCAGTTCGGTTACACGGACCACGTCTAGGTTACAGATGTAACTGGGAGATTGGTGAACCCAGACAGAGGGAATGCATCTTCTGCCAAACAATCACAGAAAAGCCACTACTTCACTATCTCCTGGAATGTGTAGCAACCAACGAACTTAGAAAAACTTTAAGTGTTCGTGAATCTTGCAGTAACCACCCTGAAGCCATCAACACTGCCACTCTTCTGGTCAAAAATGGTGTCCAGCAGCTGGACACCCTCATAAATACTGTCAATCAGTATCCTCCCTTGCGATAGCAGCCTGACGATTAAATACGACCTCAGCACACAGTATATATTTACTAAACAAAAAATCTACCACTTACGGGCTATTCATGCCCGTGCCACTTCTTGGGTGGCTTAATTTTCATCAATCAATCAATCAACAAGTGGGCTCGAGTACCTGTATTCACCTAGTTGTGCTTGCGGGGGTCGAGCTCTGCTTTTTGGGCCCGCCTCTCAACTGTTAATCAATCAACGATAATTTCCCCCCCTCCCCCCCACACACACACCAACACCCAGGAAGCAGCGCGTACCAGCTGTCTAACTCACAGGTACCTATTTACTGCTAGGTAACAAGGGAATCAGGGTGAAAGAAACGCTGCCCATTTGTTTTCCCGCCATCGACGGAGTCGAACCCCAGTCCCCAAAGTTATGAGTCCTGAGTGCTGTCCACTCAGCCACCAGGCGCCCTAGAGTGTCTGTAGGTGGGTTCGAGTGTCTGTAGATAGGCTCGAGTGTCTGTAGGTGGGCTCGAGTGTATGTAGATAGGCTCGAGTGTCTGTAGGTGGGCTCGAGTGTCTGTAGATGGGCTCGAGTGTCTGTAGGTGGGTTCGAGTGTCTGTAGATGGGTTGGAGTGTCTGTAAATAGGCTCGAGTGTCTGTAGATGGGCTCGAGTGTCTGTAGGTGGGCTCGAGTGTCTGTAGATGGGCTCGAGTGTCTGTAGTTGGGCTCGAGTGTCTGTAGTTGGGCTCGAGTGTCTGTAGATGGGCTCGAGTGTCTGTAGATGGGCTCGAGTGTCTGTAGATGGGCTCGAGTGTCTGTAGATGGGCTCGAGTGTCTGTAGGCGGGCTCGAGTGTCTGTAGGCGGGCTCGAGTGTCTGTAGGCGGGCTCGAGTGTCTGTAGGCGGGCTCGAGTGTCTGTAGGCGGGCTCGAGTGTCTGTAGGCGGGCTCGAGTGTCTGTAGATGGGCTCGAGTGTCTGTAAATGGACTCAAGTGTCTGTTGATAGGCTCGAGTGTCTGTAGATGGGCTCGAGTGTCTGTAGGTGGGCTCGAGTGTCTGTAGGTGGGCTCAAGTGTCTGTAGGTGGGCTCAAGTGTTTGTAGGTGGGCTCGAGTGTCTGTACTCACCTAATTGTGCTTGCGGGGGTTGAGCTTTGGCTCTTTGGTCCCGCCTCTCAACTGTCAATCAACTGGTGTACAGACTCCCGAGCCAACTGGGCTCTATCATATCTACATTATAAAGTGTGTATGGAGTCAGCCTCCACCACAACACTACTTAATGCATTCCATTTATTTACTACTCTGACACTGAAAAAATTCTTTCTAACGTCCTTGTGGCTCATCTGGGTACTAAGTTTCCACCTGTGTCCCCTTGTTTGTGTCCCTCCCGTGCTGAAGAGTTTGTCTTTGTCCACCCTGTCAATTCCCCTGAGAATTTTGTAGGTGGTTGTCATGTCTCCCCTTACTCTTCCGTTTTCGAGGGATGTGAGGTTCAGCTCCTTTAGCCTTTCCTCGTAGCTCCTACCTCTCAGTTCCGGGACAAGCCTGGTGGCATACCGCTGGATCTTCTCTAACTTTGTCTTGTGTTTAACTAGGTATGGACTCCAGGCTGGAGCTGCATACTCCAGGATTGATCTTACATAAGTGGTATACAGGGTCCTGAACGATTCCTTACTCAAGTTTCTAAAGGCAGTTCTTATGTTGGCCAGTCTAGCATATGCCGCTAATTATATTCTTTTGATGTGGCCCTCTGGGGACAGGTTCGGTGTGATATCAACCCCCAGATCTTTCTCTCTATTTGACTCTTGCAGGATTTCACCTCCCAGATGATACCTTGTGTTCAGCCTCCTGCTCCCTTCGCCTAATTTCATTACCTTACACTTTCCTGAGTTGAACTTTAGCAGCCATTTTCTAGACCATTCCTCCAGTTTGTCTAGGTCATCCTGTAGTCTTTGTCTATCTTCATCCATCTTGATTGTTCTCATAATTTTTGCATCAGTAGCAAACATTGTGAGGAACGAGTCTATACCCTCCGGAAGGTCATTTACATATATTAGAAACAGGACAGGTCCAAGTACTGAGCGCTGTGGAGTAGTAGGGATGGCAGTCCACAGACGATTTTTTTTTCTGGGGGAAAAATCGTCTGTGGGAGCCATGGTTTTCAGGTCCAAAGGGAAAAAAATCGTCTGTGGGAGCCATGGTTTTCAGGTCCAAAGGGAAAAAATCGTCTGTGGGAGCCATGATTTTCAGGTCCAAAGGGAAAAATATCGTCTGTGGGAGCCAGGGTTTTCAGGTAAATTTAGAAATATCGTGTGTGGACTGCCATGGTTTTCAGGAGAATTTGGCTAGTCACAGATTTGGGATTAAGGATTTCTTATGAGCGAGTAATTTCTGAGATTTTAGAAGTTTGTTAAGGTTTCTTATGATGAAAATAAAGTCATACGAGTTTGTTAAAGAGTTCTTATGGGAGAAATTAAAATATCGTCTGTGGACTGCCAGGGGTTTCAGGTGAATTTGGGGAGTCACAGATTTGGAAGTAAGGAATTCTTATGAGGAAAATAATTTCTGAGATTTTAGAGGTTTGTTAAAAGTTCTTATGAGGAAAATAAGTAGGAAAATCTTAAAGAAAAATTATAGAAAAAGGGTCGATATGTCACAGCATTTCCAGATAAACCCTACGGACAACCTTTGCCTGCTTTCAATAACCAAACATTTGGAAAAAGAGGCCGATTTGGAGTTAAAGGTTTCTTATGGGGGAAATTCAAATTTTTCAGAGTTCAGTTTTAAGAAAATATTTCAGAGTTTCAAATAATCATAGAAGTTTATTTATATGTTTATGACCGAATTTGTAAAAAGACCATTTTCAGAGAATATTGTCTTAGATGTTTTGTTAAGGAAAACAGACAACTTAGCCATAACATTTAGTTTTATATCCATTTACGGCTATTTCACCTGTAAAGACCAAAATTGAACAGAGCCCAGTTATAGACAGAATTTCGTCAGAGTCCATTTTATACCAAAATTGAACAGAGTCCAGTTTGCTAGCAAAATTAGTCAGAGACAGTTTTAAGCTCAAATTTCATCAGAGTCCAATTATCAACAGAAATTCGCCAGAGTCCAGTTTGCTAGCAAAATTAGTCAGAGACAGTTTAAAGCTCAAATTTGTTTTTGACGTATTTGTTGAATATATTATCCTTTTCATAACCTTTCAGATGTAGTTTTGTTTCTCCTTTGTATATTTTTACCCAAACCCACCATCCCACTTAACCTTCTTTCCTTCTTTTACTTTGTTTCTCCTACTCCTTCTAACCCTCCTTTTCTATCTCTTTCCCTTATTCTCTCTCTTCCTCCCCCTCTCTCTCACTCATTTGCTCAAATGCTCTCTTGTTTCTCAAATTCAAGTCTTAATGCTCCCATTCTCTCACCCTCACTCTCATTCACTTAGTTTTTCTTTTTCTCAAATTCAAGTCTTAGTGCTCCCATGCTCTTCCTCCCCCTCTCTCTTACTCTTTTCTCCTCTTTTCATGTTCTCACTCCCTTGCTCTCTTGTTTTTTCTCAATTTCAAGTCTTAGTAGATCTAATTCTTTACTATTGTAATTTTATTATTACTAAGATAAAGAATGAACTTATATGTGAAAACAAGTAAAAGAAGGAAAGAAGGTTAAGTGGGATGGTGGGTTTGGGTAAAAATATACAGAGAAACAAAACTACATCTGAAAGGTTATGAAAAGGATAATATATTCAACAAATACGTCAAAAACAAATTTGAGCTTTAAACTGTCTCTGACTAATTTTGCTAGCAAACTGGACTCTGGCGAATTTCTGTTGATAATTGGACTCTGATGAAATTTGAGCTTAAAACTGTCTCTGACTAATTTTGCTAGCAAACTGGACTCTGTTCAATTTTGGTATAAAATGGACTCCGACGAAATTCTGTCTATAACTGGGCTCTGTTCAATTTTGGTCTTTACAGGTGAAATAGCCGTAAATGGATATAAAACTAAATGTTATGGCTAAGTTGTCTGTTTTCCTTAACAAAACATCTAAGACAATATTCTCTGAAAATGGTCTTTTTACAAATTCGGTCATAAACATATAAATAAACTTCTATGATTATTTGAAACTCTGAAATATTTTCTTAAAACTGAACTCTGAAAAATTTGAATTTCCCCCATAAGAAACCTTTAACTCCAAATCGGCCTCTTTTTTCCAAATGTTTGGTTATTGAAAGCAGGCAAAGGTTGTCCGTAGAGTTTATCTGGAAATGCTGTGACATATCGACCCTTTTTCTATAATTTTTCTTTAAGATTTTCCTACTTATTTTCCTCATAAGAACTTTTAACAAACCTCTAAAATCTCAGAAATTATTTTCCTCATAAGAATTCCTTACTTCCAAATCTGTGACTCCCCAAATTCACCTGAAACCCCTGGCAGTCCACAGACGATATTTTAATTTCTCCCATAAGAACTCTTTAACAAACTCGTATGACTTTATTTTCATCATAAGAAACCTTAACAAACTTCTAAAATCTCAGAAATTACTCGCTCATAAGAAATCCTTAATCCCAAATCTGTGACTAGCCAAATTCTCCTGAAAACCATGGCAGTCCACACACGATATTTCTAAATTTACCTGAAAACCCTGGCTCCCACAGACGATATTTTTCCCTTTGGACCTGAAAATCATGGCTCCCACAGACGATTTTTTCCCTTTGGACCTGAAAACCATGGCTCCCACAGACGATTTTTCCCCCAGAAAAAAAAATCGTCTGTGGACTGCCATCCCTACTACTCTGTGGGACTCCGCTGGTGACATCTTACCACTTTGATGTCTTCCTCCTCACCGTTACTCGCTGTTTCCTGTTGCTTAAGTACTCCCTTATCCACTGGAGCACCTTACCTTTTACTCCTGCCTGATGCTCCAACTTTTTTAACAGCCTTTTATGGGGTACTGTGTCAAAGGCTTTTTGGCAGTCCAGGAAAATGCAGTCGGCCCACCCTTCTCTTTCCTGCCTAATTTTTGTTGCCTGGTCATAGAATTCTATTAAACCTGTGAAGCACGATTTACCATCCCTGAACCCATGTTGGTGGTGTGTTACAAAGTTATTTCCCTCCAGATGTTCTACGAGCCTTTTCCTCATCAACTTCTCCATCACCTTGCATGGTATACTAGTTAGGAAAACTGGCCTGTAGTTCAGTGCCTCTTGCCTGTCACCCTTCTTGTATATTGGGACTACGTTAGCTGTCTTCCAACTTTCTGGTAAGTATCCTGTTTGCAGTGACCTGTTATACACCATAGAGAGTGGCACACTTAGTGCTTCTGCACCTTGCTTTAGTATCCATGGTGAGATTCTGTCAAGCCCAACAGCCTTTGTCACATCCAGCTCCAGCAGACACCTTTTGACCTCATCACTGGTGAGGTCAAATTCCTCCAAGGTTGCTTGGTTTGCCTCCTCCTCATTTAGTGCAGGGGCTTCTCCTTGTTCTATTGTGAAGACCTCCTGGAATCTCTTGTTGAGTTCTTCACACACCTCCATGTTATTCTCTGTGTATCTGTTCTCCCCTTTTCTCAGTTTCATCACTTGTTCCTTCACTGCTGTTTTCCTCCTGATGTGGCTGTGGAGCAGCTTTGGTTGGGTCTTGGCTTTACTCGCGATGACATTTTCAAACTGTCCCTCTGCTTCCCTCCTCACTCCGAGGTACTCATTTCTGGTCCTCTGGTATCTCTCCCTGCTCTCTGGTGTTCTGTTATTTCTGTAGTTTCTCCATGTTCTTTTACTCAGTTGCTTCGCTACCTTGTATTCCTGGTTGAACCATGGGCTTTTCTGTTTTTCGTTTTTCTCCTTTTGGACGGAGATAAACCTGTCTGCAGCTTCCTGGCACTTCTGAGCGACAAAATCCATCATGTCCTGCACATTCTTGTCTCTAAGTTCTGTTTCCCATGGTATTCCCCTGAGGAAGTTTCTCATCTCGACATATTTTCCTCTTCGGTAATTTAGTTTTTTTTCCCTCCGATCGCATCCTTGGATAGGTTATCCCTACCTCATCAAGTACTCAAAAGTCAGTACACTGTGGTCACTCATACCTATGGGGGCTTCAACTTTGACTTCCCTTATTTCTGACTCATTCAGGGTGAATATTAAGTCGAGTCTAGCTGGATCATCATTGCCTCTCACTCCTGTGGGTTCCTTGACATGCTGGGTCAGGAAGTTCCTTGTTGCCACTTCCAAGAGTTTAGCTCTCCACCTATCTGCACCACCATGTGGGTCCCCATTCTCCCAGTCTATCTTTCCATGGTTGAAATCGCATATGATTAAGAGTCTCGAGCCATTCCTGCAGGCAACTGAAGCTGCTCTCTCTATTATATTAATGGTTGCCATGTTGTTCCTATCAAACTCCTGTCTAAGTCTTCTGTCATTTAGGGGAGGGTTGTAAATGACTGCCACTATTATCTTAGGTCCACCCATTGTTATAGTTCCTGTTATGCAATCTCTGAACCTGTCACAGTCCGGAATTTCCATCTCATCAAAACTCAAGATCTTCCTTATCAGCAGGGCCACTCCTCCACCTCCTCTCTCTTCCCTCTCTTTCCTTACTATATAGTAGTTCTTTGGAAACACAGCATCTGTTATGACTCCTGACAATTGTTTCCGTTAGTCCTATTACATCAGGGTTTTCTTCTTGCACCCTTTCTGCCAGTTCACTTGCTTTATTGGTAATCCCATTAATGTTTGAGTACATTACCTTGAAGCTCACTCTCTTATATCCAATTTCACCCTCACTCCCCACAAGTGTAGGAAGTTGTTCCATGGTCATTGCTACTAGGGTAGGCTCATCCTCCTGTGAGGTAGTTGCCAAGGGTTCAGGGGGAGGTGGAGTTGGGGAAGGAGGGCTTAGGTCTTGCTCAGGCCAGCTTGGGGCAGGAAGAAAACCAGGGGCTGGGAAAGCAGGGGATACTTGGGGTAAGGGGAGAGGGAGGATTTGGGTTTTATGTGCATTGTGCAGGGCATTGTAGGTGGGTTCGAGTGTCTGTAGGTGGGTTCGAGTGTCTGTAGATGGGCTTAAGTGTCTGTAGATGGGCTTAAGTGTCTGTAGATGGGCTCAAGTGTCTGTAGGTGGGTTCGAGTGTCTGTAGGTGGGTTCGAGTGTCTGTAGGTGGGCTCGAGTGTCTGTAGATGGGCTCAAGTGTCTGTAGGTGGGCTCGAGTGTCTGTAGGTGGGTTCGAGTGTCTGTAGGTGGGTTCGAGTGTCTGTAGGTGGGTTCGAGTGTCTGTAGATGGGCTCAAGTGTCTGTAGGTGGGTTAGAGTGTCTGTAGATGGGCTCAAGTGTCTGTAGGTGGGCTCAAGTGTCTGTAGGTGGGCTCAAGTGTCTGTAGGTGGAGTGTTTTTTACATCACTTTTACGATCCGATTTCATTTCAAAGTATGTCCAGTTTTGGCCATAGTACACATACAAGCGAAAAACCACATTATTTTAAGAAGACAGGTTACTCAGAGACCTTGGTGATTGAATTTGTAACATGACGTACATTTTTATTTTGTTATTTATATTTATACAATAGTTCTGACATTCTTGTACAGCTGCTAGTACGCGTAGCATTTCGGGCAATTCCTTAATCCTATGTTCCCTGGAATACGACCCCCGCGAAGAATCGTTTTTACAACCAGGTACCGATTTTACTGTGGAGTTAAACAGAGGCTACAGTTAAGGATTTGCACCCAGTAAATCCTCCCCGGCCAGGATACGAACCCAGGACAAAGCGCTCACGAAACACCATGTGAGCGTCTTAACCACAACTCCACGGGGACTGGTGGAATGTGATTTCAACTTAGGTGTTGTGTGATGTTCAGAGGCAAACAGCCGTAGTGCTTGCAATTTCTTGTGTGGTGACTAAAATTGTATATTAATGTTGACATACTGATCATCAAGTGAAATGAGTGAATTATAATACCCATGAGAGTAAATATAAAATTGATTAACTTATTTTTGCAAATAGTCTTTAATTCTGATCCCTAGATCTTGGAAAACTAGAGTGGAGAGCTCTCTGAGGTTTATTGTCTTAAGATTCTGACTTAACGGTTATATGAGTACATGCTTATAGTTGATACATGATAACACTAGATAATATGAGAGGAAATGTCAACATTGTGGAGAAATGCCCGACAGACCACTGGAACATTACCTAACACAGTGCACAGTTACAAATCCATTAGGATTTCAACTTTGATTCAACAGAGCAGAAGAAGTTGTTAAACCCAAAGGGCAAAATCTTACTGAAGCGACCATACGAGTCATAAATACTCATACTCCGCCTAAGTAAAACAGAAACAAGCAACACTTAGTGGGCTTAGGGCCACAGGCTTAGGGGCCGCGCAGGAGTATCCCTGCAAAAAAAAAAAATAGATAATATTGTTGAGCAGACAAGTTCCATTCCTTTTCTTATTTATACTTGAATGAGTGGTGGCAGCAACCTTCTACTTTCTACTCTTCAAACTTTTATCTTTCTACTATACTTCAACTCTTATTTTCTACCCATCTAGTGTGGTCCTTGATCTCATTCTCTTCTTCTCATTCTGAACTTTCCCTTGCCCCAGACCCCTCTTCCTCACAACTCCCTTTCACCTCTCTACCTCTCTCACCCCATGAGTTTCTTCATCTTTACATCATTTCTTCCATTCATTTTTTGGATGTTACATAACCCTACTCGACTGTGCCGGAATTTATATTCCACCCACTCGACTGTGCCGGGGTTGGTACCCCAGCCCTACTCGACTGTGCCGTGGTTGGTACCCCAGCCCTACTCGACTGTGCCGGAGTTGGCACTCCAGCCCTACTCGACTGTGCCGGGGTTGGTACTCCAGCCCTACTCGACTGTGCCGGGGTTGGTACTCCAGCCCTACTCGACTGTGCCGGGGTTGGTACTCCAACCCTACTCGACTGTGCCGGGGTTGGTACTCCAGCCCTACTCGACTGTGCAGGGGTTGGTACTCCAGCCCTACTCGACTGTGCAGGGGTTGGTACTCCAGCCCTACTCGACTGTGCAGGGGTTGGTACTCCAGCCCTACTCGACTGTGCCGGGGTTGGTACTCCAGCCCTACTCGACTGTGCCGGTGTTGGTACTCCAGCCCTACTCGACTGTGCCGGGTTGGTACTCCAGCCATACTCGACTGTGCCGGGTTGGTACTCCAGCCATACTCGACTGTGCCGGGTTGGTACTCCAGCCATACTCGACTGTGCCGGGTTGGTACTCCAGCCATACTCGACTGTCTCCCCCTCTCTCTCTCTCTCTCTCTCTCTCTCAGTAAAGTTAATAAGTATTTTACAGTGAATTAATTTGTATATATATTTCTTGCTAATTACGCTGTATCGATCATTTTGATAATCCCCTTGTCTTTCCTCTTTACATAATATAGTGAAACCTCACATCTGTGCAGAACTTCTATCCGTAGGAACATTCTACCTGTGAGGAACTTTCTACCAGTGAGGAACTTTCTACCTGTGAGGAACTTCCTACCTGTGAGGAACTTCCTACCTGCGAGGAACTTCCTACCTGCGAGGAACTTCCTACCTACGAGGAACTTCCTACCTACGAGGAACTTCCTACCTGCGAGGAACTTCCTACCTGCGAGGAACTTCCTACCTGCGAGGAACTTCCTACCTGCGAGGAACTTCCTACCTGCGAGGAACTTCCTACCTGCGAGGAACTTCCTACCTGCGAGGAACTTCCTACCTGCGAGGAAGCACCTGCCCATACGTGAAAATCAACGGGTGAAATAACTTCACTAGCAATCTACTATACTTTATAAAAAATATCACTGTTCGAAATATTAGGATTTTTCTTTTCAGCTTCGTTCAATTTCAACAACCTGGTTTTCTGTGATTTGTAACATCTTGCAACATGATATTCCTTGCTCGGCCCTCGCTCTGCAACAGTGTAATCCAAAATTGAGGGGTCGTTCTACGTCACCATTTACCCTACTAGAGTGTGGTGCAGCATGAGTGGTGGGAGTATTGTGCACCATGAGTGGTGGGAGTGTGGTGCAACATGAGTGGTGGGAGTGTGGTGCAGCATGAGTGGTGGGAGTGTGGTGCAGCATGTGTGGTGAGAGTGTGGTGCAGCATGAGTGGTGGGAGTGTGGTGCAGCATGAGTGGTGGGAGTGTGGTGCAGCATGAGTGGTGGGAGTGTGGTGCAGCATGTGTGGTGAGAGTGTGGTGCAGCATGAGTGGTGGGAGTGTGGTGCAGCATGAGTGGTGAGAGTGTGGTGCAGCATGAGTGGTGGGAGTATTGTGCACCATGAGTGGTGGGAGTGTGGTGCAACATGAGTGGTGGGAGTGTGGTGCAGCATGAGTGGTGGGAGTGTGGTGCAGCATGAGTGGTGGGAGTGTGGTGCAGCATGAGTGGTGGGAGTGTGGTGCAGCATGAGTGGTGGGAGTGTGGTGCAGCATGAGTGGTGGGAGTGTGGTGCAGCATGTGTGGTGAGAGTGTGGTGCAGCATGTGTGGTGAGAGTGTGGTGCAGCATGAGTGGTGGGAGTGTGGTGCAGCATGAGTGGTGGGAGTGTGGTGCAGCATGAGTGGTGGGAGTGTGGTGCAGCATGAGTGGTGGGAGTGTGGTGCAGCATGAGTGGTGGGAGTGTGGTGCAGCATGAGTGGTGGGAGTGTGGTGCAGCATGAGTGGTGGGAGTGTGGTGCAGCATGAGTGGTGGGAGTGTGGTGCAGCATGAGTGGTGGGAGTGTGGTGCAGCATGAGTGGTGGGAGTGTGGTGCAGCATGAGTGGTGGGAGTGTGGTGCAGCATGAGTGGTGGGAGTGTGGTGCAGCATGAGTGGTGGGAGTGTGGTGCAGCATGAGTGGTGGGAGTGTGGTGCAGCATGAGTGGTGGGAGTGTGGTGCAGCATGAGTGGTGGGAGTGTGGTGCAGCATGAGTGGTGGGAGTGTGGTGCACCATGAGTGGTGGGAGTGTGGTGCAGCATGAGTGGTGGGAGTGTGGTGCAGCATGTGTGGTGAGAGTGTGGTGCAGCATGAGTGGTGGGAGTGTGGTGCAGCATGGGGGAGAATGTGATGAGGTTGGTCAGGCGTATAAAGGATGGGATAGAATGGTGTGTAGGGAACAAAGAGGTGACAGTGGATGTACCAGTATGGTGGCGGGCCAGAGGGCGTGCTGACCAGCCTGTGATGACCAGCGATGAGCACCAGCTCCTGTACCTCGATACTGGTCTAGTGGCGCACCAGTACTTCACGTAAGGATTAAGCTATCAGTACTTCACGTAAGGATTAAGCCACCAGTACTTCACGTAACGATTAAGCCATCAGTAATTCAAGTGAGGATTAAGGCACCAATACTTCACGTAAGGATTAAGCCACCATTACTTCACGTAGGGATCAAGCCACCAATACTTCACGTAGGGATCAAGCCACCAATACTTCACGTAGGGATCAAGCCACCAATACTTCACGTAGGGATCAAGCCGCCACCAGTTGACCCAACACATCGCAAGGGAGGACAATAAACACACATGACTGTGACGTCCCTGAGGTAGGTGTCCACCCGGACGTCTTCCCACGTTTACTTGGGCGTCTCTGGATGTCTGGCATCCCGTCCTCTTAAAATAACGTCGCTTTTCGTTCGTTAGCGCGCTATGGCCAAAAATAGACGTAATTTGAAATAAAATCGGCTCACGAAAGTTATAAACTGTCCGGTTTTCTGTTTGAGTCCTCCGGCTTACTGGGTTAGCTTAGGAGTGGAAACTTTCAATTAAGCAGTTTTCATGATGAATTGAAACCTTAGGAGAACTTCGTGCCAATATAATCTACCAGAGGACCCTTAACTTGCTGTTTTGAAAAAAAAAAATCCAAAATTTATCTTCAATTATTTTTCATTTTGAAATTACGTCCATTCGGCCATACGGGCAAACGGCCAAATTCAGACGTAATTTGTAAGAGGACAGGTTGCCCAAGACCAAGCTGGTAGAGAGGGGGTGGGGGGGGGGGGGAGGAGTAAGCTGACGGACTGATTCCCCCCCACCTGGCCTGGGTCAGGACTAGGTCTGGCTGCGGGCCTCTTGACAAGCGATCTATCACTGTCCTGCTCAAAGTATCACAAATATACAGTTCCATGGGTATTTATGGGGGGAGCCAGGAGCTAAGTTCCCAGTTCATGCAGACACAACACACACACACTCTCACAAAACAAAATTTCTCGAATCTATCTACACCAAATCAGAAAATACTGCAGAAATACAACAAAAGCAAAAAAAAAAAAAAAAAGAATCACTTGCGGAGTCAACACAATAAATTTACAGTTTTACTGAGGTCCAGGTGAAAAACATAGTGAAGATTATGGCAGAGACCATTATCAATTGCCTACTGATGATACAGAACGCCTCACAACAACAGACTCAAGAAATCACTTGTGTAATAATGGACAAGTTCGTGCAGCAGATCACAGTTACACAAGAAAGAGACAGTCTGAGACAAGACGAAGCACAAGAGGGCAAACAGACAAGACATACAGACTACCAACAACAGTTGGGTAGTCAAGACACAAAACCATCAAGATCCAGAAAAGCAACAGCAACAAGCAGTAGCCACTCTTGTGTCCCGGACCTCCTGAGGGCTGTTGGGGCTTATGTAGCTTAAACCTCCAAAGAGCTCTGGTTACTGCACCAGACTGTTCCTCGTGTACAGATCAACAACATCCCCTAACCACTGTCTGCCAGAACAGACAACCAACCTCGGCAGCCACACTCTCGCTACTGCTGGTCGATCAACGATGAACTCTAGAGTGCTTGTAGTTTTTTCAGATCACCCTGTACGCCTCTTGATCTTGGAGAGGGGTTCAGCGTCACATGTCTAGAGGGTACGGCTCCAACACTGGCCTTGTTGTCCTGTGCACACACCCTACTTGAGCCACCGTGACTCCCCACTTTCTCCTTGTTTGGAATTATCTCCTCAATCCCCCTTTTTGTTAAGTAGTATTTTCTATCACCATGTCTACAGCTGTAATCATTTCTCTCTCTCTCTCTCTTCTGCTTTCTGGGAAGCCTCACCACGACAAGGGCAAACACCTGTTAACAATGCACATTTAATAGACAAAGAACATATACAGTACACTACATGAAATAGATGAAAATAGTAACAGAGGACACTCTAACCTTCCACAACCTGGTTGTAATCTTATACCATATCCTGGCTTAACCAGCCGTCTATATCAAGTGGTTGCCCAACTCCTGGCTTGCCACTTATTACCTCCCCAACAAAGTGGGTTAAATCTTCCTGTATTAATATTACACAATCAGCCCCAATATATATATATATATATGTGTAACTCAGCCTATGGCTGTAACACTAGAAACATCTGCATAGAAATTCCTCAAGAAAAAAAAAATGGTCAGTCATCCACCTTCCACTGCATCTTACACGTCAATGACATTCAGGCACTCTCCCAGTACATTATAAGTAGTCACCATGAACCGTCGCTCTGCATCTAGAGGCTCTCTACCCTGAATATCTCTAAATTCTCGCAGAACTGTCCACAAGGGTCTTCTGCAGCTCTCCCAGACTGCTACACAATGAAGCATTCCTCGAACACCAGTGATGCTCCACCACTGATTCCACAGACACGTGCAACTCCACTTCACTGTTGCTGCACACAGTTTGAGGTCCAGCTCCTCACTATGGGAGCTCTGCTCTTCCACAAAGTTCAGTATTCCTTCTACAGCCTTGGAGTTTCATCCACTAACTTCTTCTCTGGCCTCGAAGTTCTCTCATCAACTCCTCCTCCAAACAAACCACTGAATTTATCGGGTGCGAGACACGTTCAAGCCCGTCTTCGACATTGGCGATCCCTGTTGCCTACAAAATCGCTATTAAACCGCTTCACCAGGCCCCTCTCATCCCTGACTCGAGCATTAAGTCGTCCCCAGGCTTCATACACGAACGCCTGTCTAGTTCCTCCTCTTGACGGAGCACGAAACTAGAGGTCCTTCTCTTACTGCCAGGGACACAAAGACATTGTGGGAGGTAGACCCGGTGACCACTAGTGACCACTATGCTACTATCACAGCAATAAACATAGAACGACCTCCTACATCTCCTGCACACCCTAGGTGGAATTTAACAAAGGCTAACTGGAATATATATATATATATATATATAGAGGAACTTGAAAAATGGTATGCAACATACATGCCTCCTGGGGATTTGAACATACACGAGACCAATATCCAGGAAACCATTACAGCTGCTGCAAACAAAGCTATTCCAATTATTATCCCAGGAAACAAAAAGCGAAAGAACTATCGGTTCTGTAGTAATGAAGGTAAAGAACAAAACCACAAAGTCAACATCTTCAGAAAACATCTAAAGAGGAAACACCACACCAGAAGGAAAACTTTGCTAAGAGCTGTGATATCAGAAGCAAGACGAGATGCTAGAGAGGTAAAGGACGCAAGAAAGTTTGAGTGATGTCAAACTCTAAATGAACATAGTAGTCTTGACAAGATATGGGGCCAGATTAAAATTATATTAGGTCGACCAGCGCGACCACAGGCATGTATTGAACCATTGCAGGAGGCTGAGAGACTTGCTCTCCAATTTACAGAAAGAGCAGATTCATATCAGCTTCCTGCAATGGTCAGAAGGCAGCAGGAACAGTTAAATCAAGAGAGGCTGACAGCTATTCATGAGAACATGGCTACAAATAATAAATGTGACTGTCCCTTCACCAAACAAGAACTAATCAGAACAAAAAAAAAGATGGTAAGGACACTGCACCAGGTGTTGTTAACATTACATACTCAGTGATCGCACACGCAGGTCCTGCTGGAGAACAAGGGATATTGGACGTTATCAGTTCATCTTGGGGGCTAGGCAAACTACCAACCTCTTGGAAGAAAACAGACATCATTCCGATTCCTAAGCCGAAAGAACCTGGCTTTTACAGACCCTATTTCATTAACATCATGCATTAGTAAAACTGCAGAACGGATAGTCTTAAATAAGCTCCGATGGAAGACTGGAGACATGTATAAACACATATTTGGCTTCAGTAGAGGAGTAGGTACTGCCATCTGCATAGCAACATTACTAGGAACAGTTAACTCAGGTCCGGCTACAGTGATCTTCTTTGGTCTAGAAAAAGCAAATAATATGCTTTGAACCGCATATTAAAGTTCAAAGGAGGTAGTTCAAGGAGGTAGTGTCAGACTACCGCTTGCATGAGAATGGGACAACACAAGGAGGAGTCCTCAGTCCGTCTTTTTAACATCCTTATGGAAAACCTTGTTACCATGACATTTGCAGAAGTTACATTGCTAAGCTATGCTGATGATATAGCATTAGTCTTCACAGGTCCTTCACTTTTAAATGAAGCACAAGGAGTGTTAGATAAATTAACATCTGAATGCCGCCTTTTAAGGCTGAAAATATCTGCACAGAAGTCTAAGGTAATGAGACTAGGTGGCAAAACCCCAGACGGAACCTACGCATTAAAGGCATTAACCATCGGTGGGTTACACAATATTAATATCTCGGAGTGTGGATAAATTCTAAAATGACATTCAACAAGTAAATTCAGTATCTGAAGGAGAGCAAAATCACGACTGAATATAATGAGAAAAATCACAGAGCCCTTGTTACGTTTTCCTATTTAAGGAATACTCACATTAATGTAAAATATAATATTAATTATGTTTTGTTCTTGCATGAAGGCATGTTTATATATTTTTGTAATGTGTCGTATGGAGGTCATCTGCGGACATCTGCGTCATCTGCGTCATCTGAGAGGCTGACAGCTATTCATGAGAACATGGCTACAAATAATAAATGTGACTGTCCCTTCACCAGACAAGAACTAATCAGAACAAAAAAAAAGATGGTAAGAACACTGCACCAGGTGTGCACCAGGTGTGTTCGGCAACACAGTTGGATAGGAGCGGGGCTTGCTAGTCACAGGTACTGGACATGTGAATTTCGAGTCAACTTCCTATTAGAATATAGGAAAGCTTGTATTGTGTAGTTTCCAGTAGTTTCCTCTTTATTATTATGTATGAATAATTTTGTTTTATATAAACTACATTACTCTCTTAATGCATGTAAACCCGAATGTAAACCTTCGTCTACATTGTAGACGAAGCTGCAAAACTTACAACTAAGAGAAGAAATGTAGACATTTACATACCAGAGTCTATCCCAGATTAAGAAAGTAATTAGAAATTGAGCAATGCAAAAGATGAACAGTGGCCACAACACAGCAGTTGCAACGTCAGGACTTCGGGTTGATACAAGAATTCAACTAACTAGGAATCACTGATGTTGATGAAAGGGAGCAGTAGAACAACAGAAGTACACTTACATTGCATCAAGCTTGGATACCCATGTGCATGGGAATTAGGCTTAAGCATTCCAGAAGATGAGAGGAAATATCAGCATGTGGTGAAATGCCCGACAGACCACTGGAACATTATCTAACACAGTGCACAGTTACAGCCACAACAGACCACTGGAACATTATCTAACACAGTGCACAGTTACAGCCACAACAGACCACTGGAACATTATCTAACACAGTGCACAGTTACAGCCACAACAGACCACTGGAACATTATCTAACACAGTGCACAGTTACAGCCACAACAGACCACTGGAACATTATCTAACACAGTGCACAGTTACAAACCCATTAAGATTTAAACTAAGATTCAACAGAGCAGATTTATTTTTATTTATTTATTTTTTTGGCAGAGAAATTCCTGTGCGGGTTGTTAAACACATTGGGCATAGTCTTACTGAAGCGAACATACGAGTCATAAATACTCATACTCCGCCTAAGTAAAACAAACAAGTAAAACTTGGTGAACCAGCCATAGGCTTAGGGCCCCGTGCAGGTATATCACTGTAAAAAAGGTGTAGGGAACGGTTGTTCACATACACACATAAATGGATCCAGTCTATTGAACTCACTCCCTGATGAATTATTAAATTGTCCAACCTATGCCTCATTCAAAAGTAAAACCAAAACGTACCTAATTTCATCCTCATAGTTTCCTATCTTGTGCTTCAAACTCACACTGTATCTTGTACTACCTACTTCCCCCAATAATAGTATTTAAGACATATATCTTCACCAGTGTAGTCACCTCTGTCAATTTGTATTGTAAATATTTCTTGATATATAACCTTGTTACAATGTACCTGTACATCTTACCTGACATGTTAGAATAAGGACCTGCCCGGAACGTTATGCGTGTTAGTGGCTATGCAAGAATGCACAAATACCAGTCTATGTAATCGCACCAACCCATTGTAACTTCTTGTGAATAAATTATTATTATTGATACTCGGGCGGAGGTGCACACATATACAACTTATCCAGGTGGTTGCTCGAAGACCTTCGTTGAAAATGAGTTTAGATAATATCCTCTACGCACAGTTCCAATTAATCCACGTTGTTGAAGCCACGTAAATGGCAGTTCTTAAAATGTTAACTGTGTTCGTATGACCAAGGGAGTGCTTACACCCTCAGAATCTTGCAGTAACACTGCCTATTACAGGAACGTTGGATCACCCTAATTGATGAAGGGTGTTCTACTCTACAAACATGACTATGTAGTTTGTTTGTTTTTACTTCTAAGGCGAGGTAGAAATGTGGTTTACAAAAAATTAAAGATATTTACCGTCCCAAGCTTAAGGAACGAGGAGTTTTGATGCTCCATGATCTTGGTTAGGGGGAATTTAAATGAGCTATGAAAATTTACTCGTTCGAACACGCTCCCAGTGTTATAGGTGGTGTTGTATGTCGCTATGATCAGGAAGCCTCGAATCTTTGTGTTTGCCTTCACATGCCCTGTGGATGGGAGGGAAAGCCTCGCGAGGTAAATCAAGGCACTCAAACTCCGAAGTGGCAACGAGAGGAATGAACAAACTTTGGCCCATTACAAGGCTTGGGGGACGGGGAGGCCTTAATACTTTGAAACAATTACAGGTTTATATATAAACACGTTGTGCTGAACGGGGTGAAAATAGCTTGAGCTATATTATCCCTTTATGTATATTTACACCACAATAAACTTCTTTAAATTTCTATTACAGGTAGGACCATCTGATCTCTGACTGGGAACCGACTTCAACAGACATTCTAGTCATGAGAAAATAACTTACAATTAAAGTGAAAAGAGACTCACCTGACACGCTGTGTGTGACGGTCTCTCAAGGCTGTGTATCAACACTTACCTGAAAAGTGAGAAATGTTTATGATGTCTCAATTTACTATGCAGGAGTCGACCAATACTCGAAAATTCACCCACATTTTTAAAATAAATTTGTTTGGTTTAAGGCTAAGTGTCCACCGGAGGATTATTATGCCTTTACATCAGCTTACTGACCAACCAGCAAGATTACTTTATACCTGAGCAAAGTTCATGACTTCAGTAATCTCTGAGAGTGTTCAAGCTGAGAAGTGCGCTCTTCCTCTCGGTGCTACACTCACACAGCAACACTATATCCGTTTTCTTATCATAAATAAGTGCCCTAAATAAATATGAACATCTAACGAAAATCAAATAATTATTAACATTTGATCAATACCTCAGCTGAAATATTAACATCTAAATATGCAATAAATAGATAACTAACTTATCTTCAGTTATCTATCTTCCCATCATTATCATCATGGTATCTTATCCAACTAATCCGTCACCAACATTACCCCTAACCCTGGTACAGAAACCCCAGTCTCCCTGCTAAGTGTAGGCTGGAAGACAAACAAACTTGCTCTCCGCGTGATTGATTATGAACAACCACAAACAATGACGTCACAGGAATACGTTATATGACTTCATATTTACAATTCTAATAAATTAAAGAACATCTGCTCAAAACATGCCACACCTAACCTATGTAGTATTTATTCCCAAAAAATAACTTAATCCTAACACTCTTCCCTTTTTAATTTAACTCTACCCCTACAAGTCAAGTCTATCAGGCGGTCATATGACTCTTCCTGATTTTCTCAACTGGGGGTCCAGAGCTCTTATTTCTGGGGAACCTTCTTCTGAACTGCTGATTACAGAGTCCATAAGGTTAGCTGTATCCACGTTCCCCTCTGTTGCCCCCTTGCTCTGCCTCCCTGTCTCCTGCAGGTGCTGCCCCTTCATTATTAGGATGGATATCACTAGTTACCTCACCCCCACCTGAAGGGTCTTTAAAATTTCCCGTGGGCCTTGGCAAGATTTGATCTGCATGTCTTTTCCAATTAATGTTCCCAAAACTCTATACTTGCTTGGTGAAACTCCTGCGGCCCAAGACTTCCATAATCTTCCCTTCTACCCAAGGCTTATCAATTCCAAAATTCCTTGCATATACTGCATCGCCCCTCTTTAAACAACAATTCCTCTCCCTGAGCCAACTGATTGGCTAAGCTAGTTACCGATTTCTCTTTATCTGGATCTGTCTTTACTGCTTCCATGTGCACTTTAAAGTGCCTATTAAACAGTAATTCAGAAGGAGATTTACGAGTGGTAGAATGAACAGTTTTTCTTTGATTCTACAAAAATCTACAAAGCCTTGTATTTATAGTACCTTCCATAAACAGCTGTTACCCTTCTTTCAAGAAACTCACTGCTCACTCAGCCAGACTATTTGAAGAAGGATTATAGGGGGCAGGTGTTACATGTTTAATACCATTTTTTCTAAAAAAAAAACTCCATTTCCCCAAAAACAAGATTAGGAGCAAAATCTGACACCTCCATGTCTGGCAATCAAAAATGACAAAATGTTTTCCTTAGCAGTTCACAAGTTACAGATGATGTGGTGGAATTGCACGCATGAACATCCAGAAATTTTGTGTATGAATCTACAATCACCAGGTAATGATTGTTATCCATAGATAACATATGGAACAGCATAATCTATATGAAGTCTAGACCAGGGTATCCCAGTGCATGGCCAGGAAAGTTCTGTGGCTTAGGGTTTCTGACAATTCTTAGTTACTTCAGCAATATCCTAGTCCATTTTTGGCCACCAAACCCAACTTCTAGATTCTGCTTTCATAGCATTTATGCCATGAAGTCATCGATTGTGAATCCACGTTTTCTGTCACCAGGTTAGGACAAAATATCTCATTTTTTACTGCCATAAACAACTGGTCCCTCATCCGGCTATCAAACTGTGCTCCAAAGTTGTATTGGTTAGCCAACGTCTTCAATTCTGCATTTATATCCTGTAAGGATTTCTGCTGCTTTTTCGTCCTCTTCTGGAAATCCATCATACTGCTGTGATATGAAGGTTTATCAAGGGGGGTTGGGGATTTTACCGAAAAGAGCTGGTTATTGCACCAGATTGTTACTTGCATACAGGCGAACAGAGACCCCAACCACTTCCTTGATAGAAAAACAGCCAACCTCGGCAATCAAACTTCCACTACTGTCGGTTGACCAGCAATGGACACTAGAGTGCTTGCAGTTAAGGGAGATCATCCTGTACGTGTCTTGATCTTGAAGAGGAATTCACCATCACCTTTATCTAGGGGTATGGCTCCAAAACTGGCCACGTTGTCTTGAGTACACACCCTACTTGAGCCTCCATGACTCCCCCACTCTCTCCTTGTTTTGGGATGATCTCCTAAATTCACTTTTAGTGAATTACTGTCCACTGTCACACTGTCTGCAATTGTGACCCTCTCTCGCTCGCTCGCTCTCTCTCTCTCTTTCTCTCTCTCTCTCTCACTTTCCGGGTAATGCGTCAACTTCAGACATCTCACACCACTCAACTTCATCATCCCTACACCTTTGTTCATGTGGACAACTTGCCACTCTATTCTCGTCTTCAGTCTGTCCACATTCCTCTACACTTCTGTTAAACAAAGTCATCTTCACTTTCTGGCTCTCGAATCTTGAATTTCGTCTCAGGGTGAATCATTTCTAAAAATTTCTCCATTATTATTAACTGTTTCAAATCATTATACAATTCCACCTCGACAGCTTCTATCCATCTCTGGAAACGCCTTTCCAGGTCCCTCGCGCTCTCAGTGTATGTACTTGTTGGATCCTTCATCATTTCTCTGAAACGTTTTCTGTATGCTTCAGGAGTTAACAGATATGAATGCAACACTCTGTTTTTCACAGTCCAGCAATCTTTGGCATTCCTCCAAAGACAACCGGGTACATGCCTCTCTGGCAGCACAGTTCAGTCGTAACTGGACCAATTTGGCCACTGTTTGATATTGGCTACCTTCTCAAAGTGCCCAAAGAAGCTCTCTGACTCCTCTGGCACAGTGGAATGTCTTTTTTCCCTCACTCTATTATCTGGTGGGGTGCGACACATGTGTGGTGCTCTCTGGCAACCCACGTTCAATCCTATGCTCTGCCAAAGCTCTATTGGCTTCTATTTCCATTTGTTTTTTTCTTTTATCTTTTTCTTTCTCGTGTTCTAACTCCAGATCCCATAACTGGTTTTCTCCTTTTCTTTCTCTACCTCCAATTTAGTTTTCTCTTTTACTCTTTCTACCTCTAATTTAGTTTTCTCTTTTTCTGCTTCATTTTTCATCTGCAATTCTTGCTTCAACTTCTATAGTTGGAACTGCCTCTCCTCACGTTGCATCTGGAGTTTTAGCTGGAACCTTTCCAAGCTCCTGTTCCAGATACTCCTGCTACTGCGGCTACTTCTACTACTCCTACTTGATCCTTGGGACCTCACTTCATCTTGTTTATCATCTTCTTTCCCACATTCAGCTCCTTTCTGGGTTCCTCGCTCTATCACTTCATTCCTAGCTCTCAACTGCCTAAGGCTCTCCTCCTTCATTCCTGTCACTTTGGATGACTTTCCCTTGACACCACATTTGACCGCTATCTGCCTTAACTGCTCTTTTGCGCAACCTACTAAATCTTCAGGCTTGCCTGACTGTACAAATGTTAGCACCTTATCCATCCTGTCCTGTGAGTCTTCATGAGAGAGAGAGATAATCTACCTGTGGTCACACAGGCTACCTACAGCAGCAATGGGTGTATCAGTCCACTCTCCTGGCCAGTATATGGGTGTGTGACAATTCACTCCTGGACTCAAACTATGGGTGTGTCAATTCACTATCCCAGACAGGAACCCAATTTCTATTGAGGGGGGGGGGGGGGCGGATACGAATTTAGAAAAAAAAGAACTGGTTATTGAACTAGACTGTTACTTGCATACAGGCGAACAGAGACCCCAACCCCTCCCTGATGGAAAAACAGCCGACCTTGGCAGCCACACGCCCGCTGCCATCGGTCGACCAGCAATGGGAGATCATGTGTGGTACACACATGATCTGACTGTGAAAGGGAAAAGTCAACAGCAACAAAGGTATAAGTGTAAAATAGGGGTATAAGGTGTGAATAATAGGAGTAAGAATGGGAACGTAAGAAAAAGAAGAGAAACAGGATGGGTGGGCTTATGTTAGGTCACGTTTGTTAGAAGTTTAGAACATTTGAGTATGTACTGTGAAAGGGAAAAGTCAACAGTAACAAAGCCAGGACTTGGGTTCTTGATGGGTAAGTTGTGTATCAGAGGCGATTCGACGTGACGGCGTCTGTGTAGAGGCAGGAATGATTATTTTAGAAGAAGACCAATCAATAGGATAATTAGAATCCCTAACATAACAGAAGAGAGCATTGTGCCTGCAGACTTGACACTTCCTTTGTGTTCCTTATGTCTGTCGAAACGTCGTCGTATCTTCATCTTCTAGTGTGTGGTTTGGTCAAAATAATTACATTTAATTATGGGTAATGAGTTACACAGGGTTTGGCAGCCAAGCAGCCATTATACCACTTCTGGAATGCATTAAAATCCCCTTCCAAGATTTAACAGTCCACTCTGTTAAGATTTTAATTAGTTTTTCTTCATCTGCAAACATCGACAAGAAGAAACCAAATATTTCTATCAGGCCATTATCAAATACTGTACCAGAAACAGCATGGTCCAGCATCAGACAGTAGTACTCTAAGTCACTACCCCTCTCTTTACTTCCATAGTAGGAAAATAACATGTAAATTATTGTAAAGGATCTGGGAATAATGTCAGACGACTTAACATTCAGTAAGCTTAACAAAGCATACAGCATCAGCTATGATATGATGATAGGGTAAATTATGAAAATCTTCAAATCCAGGGATTCCTTCACAATGCTCATGCTATTCAAATCTCTTGTGCTTTTCTGCTTTGAATATTGCTTGGTACTCACTATTCCTTTCGGCGAAGAAGATATTTCTAAAAACATATGGAATACAGGGAACATATACAACACAAACAGACATGATAAAACACCTGAATTACTGAGATTGTCTCAAAGTTCTCAAAATGTATTCTCTTGCAACGAGACGAGAGGTCTCACATAATATATATACGTTTAAAATTCTGGAAGGCAAGATCCCAAATTTGTACAATAAAATAACACCATACTGGACCGAACGATATGATAGAAAATGCAAAATAGAGACAGTGAAGAGTAGAAGTGCCATAGGCACAACCAGAGAACACTGTATGAACCACGACTATCCAATATCGCACCAAGAAACATAGGAAATATTGGTGGAACAAAAGTAGATGTGTTCAAGAAACAATTAGATACATTTCTGCAGGAAGTACCGGATCAACCGGAATGTAGTGGATATGTACCACTGCGGGCTATTCCAAGCCTGTGATACCAAGTCATCACAAGTCAAGCCTGGCCCCCAGTTCCCCATAACACACTCCCGGTATACTCTAGGTAACCCTTTGTTACCTTCCGAAGAGGTACTCCCTCTCATCCACTCCAGTACATACATCAGCTTAATTATGTTTCTTGCGTAAGAGTCTCTTGTTGGAGAGCATGACATAATTTCTGATAATCAAGAAATATGTAGTTTAAATTCTTCCTTTTAATCTCTCGTCTTATTGCAGACATGTCATGCGTTAATAAAACATGAAACATCTCCTTTTGCTAAATCGACGCTGATGATTGGAGACAATTTGGCTGATTTGTGTGTGCCCTACGAGCCAACACTGGATCACTCTCTCCAGTAACTTGTATTACATGTTCTTGTACATTGCCACCAGAATGACCCTTTTGTAAATGTTTGGTTGTTATATATTTTTCTGCGAGGGGTTTGTCTGTATATATACACACACACACACATATATTTATATATATATATATATATTATATATGTCGTACCTAGTAGCCAGAACTCACTTCTCAGCCTACTATGCAAGACACGATTTGCCCAATAAGCCAAGTTTTCATGAATTAATTGTTTTTCGACTACCTAACCTAACTAATCTAACCTAACTTTTTCGGCTACCTAACCTAACCTAACCTATAAAAATAGGTTAGGTTAGGAAGGGTTGGTTAAGTTCGGTCATATATCTACGTTAATTTTAACTCCAATAAAAAAAATTGACCTCATACATAATGAAATGGGTAGCTTTATCATTTCATAAGAAAAAAATTAGAGAAAATATATTAATTCAGGAAAACTTGGCTTATTAGACAAATCGGGCCTTGCATAGTAGGCTGAAAAGTGCGTTCTGGCTACTAGGTACGACATATATATATATATATATATATATATATATATATATATATATATATATATATATATATATATATAT